>NW_026778934.1:410144-553970 GCF_030144855.1 Hypanus sabinus
GGATTAGAATTGGGTTTAATATCACTGACATTTGTTGAAATTTGTTTTTTTTGTGACAGCAGTACAGTGCAAAGCATAATAATACTATAAATTTCAATAAGGAATTTATGTGCGTGTTTGTGTGTGAAATTATATCTTTAGTTCACTATGTGCCGTGTCGTATGACATGGGTGGTCAAGTTCTTTCCATGACCATGATTGTGCTTGGCAAATTTTTCTACAGAAGTGGTTTGCCATTGCCTTCTTCTGGGCAGTGACTTTACAAGACCCCAGCCATTATCAGTACTCTTCAGAGATTGCCTGGCGTCTGGTCACATAACCAGGACTTGAGATACACTGTTTGTACAGCCATCCACTACCAGCTCCCATGGCTTCACATGATCCGGATGGGGGGTGTGGGGGTTAAGCAGTTGCTACACCTTGACCAAGGCTAGCGGAGGGAAGGAGCGCCCTATAGCTGCCTTGGTAGTTTTTAATGGGTGCATTTAATGTCAGAGAAATGTATACAATATACATCCTGAAATTCTTATTCTACACAAACATCCACAAAAACACAGGAATGGCCCAAAGATTGAATGACAGTGAAATGTTAGAACCCCAAAGCACCCCCAACTCCCCCTCCCATGCAGAAGCAGCAACAAGGCCACGACCACCCCCCACCAGCAAAAAAGCATCAGTACCCTCCGAGTACTCAAGCATGCAGCAAAGCATCAATAGACACAGTACCCTGAAAAACTACTTGTTCACCTGGTAATTCAACATACCACAGGCTCTCGCTCTCTCTCCCTAATAAGGGAAAAAGAGGTGTCCCCATTTCACAGCGAGAGGGGAGACATAGCAAACAACTTGCTGATATATGATGTTTAAAGTCTTGCATCACTTTTTCTGAGCTCTACACCCGGAGAGTCGGCATGAAAAGGGCACAGCTGTCTGGACACACAATCCCCGGCAGCTAACCCGCTGCTTCCGATGTTCCGTGTTCTCCCAAGATGCTTCAGTAGAGGCACGGGCTTAGAATCAGTACATCCCCAGTGCCACAAAAATCCGGAACCCAGGAGGTGCACCCAACTTCCAGGCCGGACTTGAGGCCCTGAGAGCGGGTCCCATTCTGGCAAAGAAGCAAAGTCAGTATGTAACTCCAGGTCATGGTCATATCTCCGCTCCAGCACCCTAAAGTACTGCAAGAAGAGATTGTGTTTATGGACTGATCAGAAATCTGATGGCATAGAGGAAGAGACTGTGACTGAAATACTAAGTCAAGTGCGACAGGCTCCTGTAGCTCTTTGGTGGTAACAATGAGAAGGTGCAAGATCATAATGAGGTAGTTTGTGCCGTGGAGGTCTGAACAGCAGAGAGGTCAAGCTGTCCTGGTAGATGATTCAAAGCAGACTACAAAATGGGCACAACTAGGAAGGCAGACATAATGGTATTGTTTACTATGAACACAGAAACTGAGTTTAAGCTTCAGATAACACGTACAAAAATGCAGGAACTCAGCAAGTCAAGAAGCATTTATGAAAGTGTCGATGTTTCAAGCCGAGACTCTTCGTCAGGCTTCAGTTACATAGGGCACTGACGAGCCCACATCCTGGGAACCTGGGACAGTGTTCATCTCCTTATGTACAGGAGGATGTTAATGTTCTGGGAATGGTTCATAAACATCTACTGGACCAATACGTGGAATGGGCATATGAGGGAGGCTGGGGTTTGGAATAATGAGGGAGTGTACGTCGGTTCAGCAATCTGACAGCAGAGGGGAAGAAGCTGTACCTAAAGTGGCGAGTGCATGGATATCTTCAGGCTCCCGTACCTCCTCTCTGATGGTAGTAATGAGATGGTGAAGATCCTTAATGACAAATGCCACCTTTTTGAGGCATCGCCTTTTAAATACATCCTGGATGCTGGGAAAGCTAACTGAGGTTACAACTTTCTGCAGGTTGTTCTGCCCTTCCATACCAGACAATGCAACCAGTCAGAATGTCCCCATGGAGCATCTGTAGAAACTTGCTAGTCTTTGGTGACGTACCAAATCTCCTCAAGCTCCTAATGAAACATAGCTGCTAACGAGCCTTCTTTATAATTGCATCAAAATGTTGGGCCCAGGACAGATCTTCAGATGCCCAGAAACCTGACACTGCTCACCCTTTCCATTGGTGATTCCTCGATGAAGTCCACAATCAAGTCCTTGGTCTTAAGTTGACTACAACATTATTATTACAATACCACTCGGTCATCCTCACTCCTACACACCTCCTCGTTACCATCAGAGATTCTGCCAACTGCAGTTGTGTCATCGGCATATTTATAGATGGCGTTTGAGCTGTTCCTAGGCTCATAGTCATGGGTGCAGAGTAGAGCAGTGGGCGACGCATGCGTCCCTGAGCTGTGCCAGTGTTGACAGTCAGCAAGGAGGAGGTGTGCACCCCTTGTAGATTGATGACTTGAACAAAGGCGTAACATCCCAAATCCAGCCAAGAATCGAGTTTAGTATCACTGACATAGGTAATAAAATCTGTTCTTCTGTGGTAGCAAGACATTAAAATTTTATTGTAAGTTACAATAGGAATATTTTGAGGCTCTCCATTGTTCGGAGTCGACCATGGATGTTGCATCCCAGCTGTCTAGGTGATATGCAAGCCTGGGTGGTTCAATTTGAATAGCAAGCTTTTGCCCATGCATCAGGTTCCCCCTCTCCACACGGCTGATGAACCCAAAGGAACAGCAGAGACCAATACAGTTTGGCACCAGTGGCATTGTAGGAGTTGCCAGTCAGTGTTGAGCGCAACGTAGAACCCCAGCTCCAGATTTTTCCCTGGGGTTTACTCCTGAAGCCACAAGGCAGTGGACAATCCGGATCAGAGTTTTCCTTCCAGATGAGCTGCCAACCATGGCTGATGAGCCCATCTGTTTTAAGGCACCAGTAAATCAAATCAAGTCAAGTGTATTGTCATTTAACTATATACTGTGCCCATACAAAGTACTCACTCACCTCCTGGTAATTTTCACGTTTTATTGTTTCACGACATTGAATCACAATGGATTTAATTTGGCTTTTTTGACACTGATCAACAGAAAAGACTCGCATCAAAGTAAAAACAGATCTCTACAAAGTGATGTAAATTAATTACAAATATAAAGGACAAAATAATTGATTGCATAAGTATTCACCTCCCCACCTCCCTTTAAAATGACACACCATATCATCACCAGTGCAGCCAATTGGTTTTAGAAGTCACAGTCAAGGTGAAAAGAGCAGTCAAGGTGTTTCAATTTAGAGTCATAAAGATACACCTGCATCTGGAAGGTCTAACTGCTGGTGAGCTGGTATCCTGGCAAACCTACACCGTGAAGTCAAAAGAACACCCCAAGCATCTTCGCAAAAAGGTTATTGAAAAGCACAAGTCAGGAGATGGATACAAAAAAATTTCCAAGTCACTGAATACCCCTTGGAGTACAGATAAATCAATCATCAAGACATGGAAAGAAGATGGCACAGATGTAAATCTGCCTGAAGCAGGCCGTCCTCAAAAACTGAGTGACCGTGCAAGAAGGGAACTAGTGAGGGAGGCCATCAAGAGACCTGTGATAACTGAAGGAGCTGCAAGCTTCAGTGACTGAGATGGGAGAGACTGCACATCCAACAACTGTTGCCCGGGTGCTTCACCAGTCGCAGCTTTATGGGAGAGTGGCAAAGAGAAAGCCACTGTTGAAAAAAATTCACATGAAATCTCAGCTAGTTTGCCAGAAGGCATGTGGGAGACTCTGAAGTCAGCTGGAAGAAGGTTCTCTGGTCTGATGAAACCAAAACTGAACTTTTTGGCCATCAGACTAAACACCGCACATCATCAAAAACACGCCAGCCCTACCGTGAAGCATGGTGGTGACTGCATCACACTGTGGGGATGCTTCACTGCAGCAGCCCTGGGAGGCTTGTGAAGGTAGAGGGCAAAATGAATGCAGCAAAATACAAGGAAATCCTGGAGGGAAACCTGATGCAGGAGAACTGTGACTTGGGAGAAGATTTATTTTCGAGCAAGACAATGACCCCAAGCATAAAGCCAAAGCTACACAGGAGTGGCTTAAAAACAATAAAGTTAATGTCTGGGGATGCCAATTGGGAATTTGTGGCTGGACTCGAAAAGGGCTGTTCACTTACAATCCCCATGCAATCTGACAGAGCTTGAGCAGTTTTGTAAAATTGCACTGTCCAATATGCAAAGCTGTTTATGAACCTATCCACATAGATTCAAGGCTGTAATTGTTGCCAAAGGTGCATCTACTAAATACTGACTTGAGAGGGGTGAGTAATTATGCAATCAATAATTGTAATAAATTTAGACCAATTTGTAGAAAAAATTTTTAACTTTCACATGAAAGAGTCGTTTTTGTTGATCAATGTCAAAAAAACCAAATTAAATCCACTGTGATTCAATGTTGTAAAGCAATAAACATGAAAATTTACAAGGGGGTGAATAATTTTTATAGACACTGTATATGTATATAACCATATAATGTATACAGAAACAAGATGTTTCTTCGAACTAGGGTGTTAGGCACAGTAGTACACACAATAACTTATGAAGGTAAAAGGAATCACACATAAATAACAAACTGAAGTGCATTAATACTGAATATTGTAAGATATGGAACAAATTAACCAATGGTGCTTTGAAAACGATGTGGCCCGGAGTTCAGAAGCCGAATGGCCTGAGGAAAGAATCTGTTACTAATCCTGACCATTCTTGTCTTTACGCTTTGGAGTCTCCCCACCTGACAGTAGTAAGTCAAAGAGGATGTGGATCGGTGGGATCCTTAATAATACTGAGGACCCTGCGTACACAGTGCTCCTGATAAATGTCTACAATGGATGGTAGGAAGACCCCTATGATCCTCTCAGTTGTTCTCACAGTCATCTGTATGGACTTCAGGTCCAATTCTCGACTGCTCCCATACTAGATGGAAATGCAACTTGTCAGGACACTCTCAATGGTACTCCTGTAAATCACAGTTAAGATTGAGGGTGGGGAAAGCCTTGCTTGCCTCAATTTTGTTAGGCAGGTGACATTAAGGGACCAGACGAAGTTATCCATGATGTGAACTCCCAAGAACTCTCTCTATTGAGGAGCAATGTATTCATAGAGGAGGGTGGTTCATCTGCACCTTCCTGAAGTCCACGATGGTCCCTTTTGTCTTCTCCACGTTCAGGCTTAGATTGTTCTTCTCTGGCCGATCCACTTCCTCTCTATGCTCCATCTCATCATCACTCTTGATAAAACCAACCACTGTTGTGTCATCCGCAAACTTGATGACACGGTTTGAGCTGGATCCTGCGACACAGTCATGAGCGCACAGCCTTGGGGAGTGCCACTGCTCAGCATAATGGGACTAGACCAGTGATTCCCAACGGGGATAGTTACACGTCCTAAGGGGACATTAGGGAAAATAGAAGTAATCGGGGGCATTCAGGATTATTGGGGGGAGGGCAGTAAACATCACCCTAACTAAAGCACTGTAGCGGTGTGCTACACATAGCGCTGAAATAACGACACGGAGTCGGTAAACTGCAGTTAAAGAAGATCTTATTCGAACTTCGCAGCTTCGCTTTAAAGCCTCCCTGATCCCGCCCTCCCCGGGCGCAGATGCTGTAGGAGGCACGTATTCACAGACCTGCATGAGCTTTTCCCTTTGTTAGTGAAGCAGACCTGGCGCCCTTTTGGGACTGGCCTTTATGCCAGCGCGCTGGCTATTTGTGAGCCGGTTCGAGTGCGCTAGGAAGGGGGCCCACAATATCCACATGAATGTGGTCGAAACGCCGGTGGGTGGGGTGGAACTGCTGCGGCAGAGCTTTGGTGTGCCGCTGCACCTTCGCCATCTGGCAGTGCATGCATGTTTTGGCCCATTCACTGACCTGCTTGCGGAGACCGTGCCAAACGAACCTGCTGGAGACCATACAGACGGTTGTCCTGATGGAGGGGTGTGCTAAGTTATGAATGGAGTCGAAAACATGGCGCTGCCAGTTCGCCGGGACAATGGGACGGGGTTGGCCGGTGGTGATGTCACAGAGTAGGGTCTTCACACCTGAGCCTACGGGGAGGTCCTGGAGCTGCAAACCGGAGACTGCGGTTCTGTAACTAGGGATCTCCTCATCTGCCTGCTGCGCCTCTGCCAGTGCCTCAAAGTCTACCCCTTGGGAAAGGGCATGAATGTTAGGGCGAGAGAGTGCGTCTGCCACGACATTGCCCTTACCCGACACGTGCCGGACATCCGTCGTGTATTCAGGGATGTAGGACAGATGGCGCTGCTGGCAGGACGACCAGGGGTCGGACACCTTCGTGAATGTAAAGGTAAGCGGCTTGTGGTCTGTGAACGCGGTGAAGGGCTTACCTTCTAAGAAGTACCTGAAATGCCGGATTGCCAGGTATAGTGCCAACAGTTCCCAGTCAAAAGCACTGTATTTGAGCTCGGGTGGCCACAGGTGTTTGCTGAAAAATGCCAGGGGTTGCCAGCGACCCGCGATGAGTTGCTCCAGTACCCCACTGACTGCCATGTTGGATGTGTCCACTGTGAGGGCGGTAGGGACGTCCATTCTTGGGTGCTCTAGCATCGCGGCGTTTGCCAAGGCTTCTTTCGTTTTAATGAAAGCGGCGGCGGACTCCTCGTCCCAGGTAACGTCCTTCCCTGGACCCGACATCAGGGCGAACAGGGGGCACATGATTCGGGCTGCTGAAGGGAGGAAGCGGTGGTAGAAATTTACCATACCCACAAATTCCTGAAGGCCTTTGATGGTGGTGGGTCAGGGAAAATGGCGGCCTGCATCTACCTTAGTGAGCAGAGGGGTTGCCCCGTCTTTAGTAATCCTGTGACCCAGGAAGTCAATGGTGTCGAGCCCAAACTGGCATTTTGCCATGTTGATTGTTAGACCGTATTCACTCAGTCGGGCGTAGAGTTGACAGAGGTGGGACAGATGCTCCTGATGATTGCTGCTTGCTATGAGGATGTAGTCCAAATAGATGAAAGCGAAGTCCAGGTCGCATCCCACCGCGTCCATTAACCGCTGGAACGTCTGTGCGGCATTCTTCAGGCCGAACAGCATGCGGAGGAACTTGAAAAGGCCGAACAGGGTGATGAGTGCTGTTTTGGGGATGTCATCCAGATACATCGGGATTTGATGGTATCCCCGGATGAGGTCTACCTTGGAGAAGATCCGTGCGCCGTGCAGGTTTGCTGCAAAATCCTGAATGTGCGGCACAGGGTAGTGGTCCGGTGTTGTAGCCTCATTCAGCCTGCGGTAGTCGCCACATGGTCTCCAGCCCCCTGTCGCTTTGGGCACCATGTGCAGGGGGGAGGCCTATGGGCTGTCAGACCATTGTATGATCCCCAATTCCTCCATCCTCTTGAACTCCTCCTTCACCAGTCGGAGCTTGTCCGGGGGAAGCTTTCAAGCATGGCATGGAGGGGTGGCCCCTGGGTCGGGATGTGGTGCTGTACGCTGTGTCGGGGCATGGCCGCTGTGAACTGCAGTGTCAGAACCAAAGGAAAATCCGCCAGGACTCTGGTGAAGTCGTTGTCAGACAGCGTGATGGAGTCGAGGTGAGGGGCTGGCAACTGGGCTGCACCCAGGGAGAACGTCTGAAAGGTCTCGGCGTGGACCAGTCTCTTCCTGGGCAGGTCGACCAGTAGGCTGTGAGCCCGCAAAAAATCTGCACCCAGAAGCGGTTGGGCTACGGTGGCCAGTGTGAAGTCCCACGTGAACCAGCTGGAGCCGAACTGTAGCTGCACCGAACGGGTGCCATAGGTCCTTACTGTGGTGCCGTTCACGGCCCTCGGGGGGGACCCGGTGTCCTGTTGTGGGTGTCGTAACTCGTCGGAGGTAAGACGTTGATCTCGGCACCGGTGTCGACCAAACAGCAGCGTCCCAACTGCTTGTCCCGCACATACAGGAGGCTATCCCGATGGCCAGCCGCCATAGCCATCAGCGGCAGCTGGTCCTGGCGTTTCCTGGGAACTTGCAGGGCGGGCAATAGCGGCGGGCTTCTGCGCCCCTCCGCTGGTGGTAGAAACACCAGTGTTCGTTGAGCTCCCCACCTCTGCCTCTGGGGTTAGCGGGCTCTGTGGCCGGGCCGGGTTTGGTTTGCTGTTGGGAGCGTGGCCTGGTGATCTGTGCGACGGACACCCCACTCACCTTCTTGGCGTCCCACAGCAAGTACGCCCAGGCTGCCACCTTCCGGGGGTCGCTGAAATTCGCGTCGGACAGCAGCAGGCGTATGTCCTCGGGCAGCTGCACCAGGAATGCCTGCTCAAACATGAGGCAGGGTTTGTGTCCGCCGGCCAGAGACAACATCTCATTCATTAAAGCCGATGGAGGTCTGTCTCCCAAGCCATCCAGGTGCAGTAAACGGGCAGCCCGCTCACGCCGTGAGAGTCCGAAAGTCTTTTTGAGCAGGGCTTTGAATTCTGTGTACTTGCCGTCCGCTGGGGGAGACTGTATGAACTCCTCAACCTGGGCCACTGTGTCCTGGTCGAGGGGACTCACCATGTAGTAGTAATATGTGTCCTCTGATGTTATCTGCCGAATGTGGAATTGGGCTTCTGCTTGCTGGAACCACAGGTGAGGTCGCAGCGTCCAGAAGTTTGGCACTTTCAACAAAACTGCATGAACAAATGCAGCGTCGTTCATCTCCGGTCCAAATATCGTTTGGAACGTCGGGGTCACCAATTGTAGCGGTGTGCTACACGCAGCGCTGAAATAACGACACGGAGTCGGTATACTGCAGTTAAAGAAGATTTTATTCGAACTTCGCGGTTTCACTTTAAAGCCCCCCTGATCCCGCCCTCCCTGGGCGCAGATGCTGTAGGAGGCACGTATTCACAGACCCGCGCGAGCTTTTCCCTTTGTTAGTGAAGCAGACCTGGCGCCCTTTTGGGACTGGCCTTTATGCCGGCGCGCTGGCTATTTGTGCGCTGGTTCGAGTGTGCTAGGAAGTGGGTCGTCACAGCACTATAATTATGAGACCTTATGTGTTTGGTCAATCACGCTAACGGGAATAGTACAAAGGTAGTCTGCCAAACACCAGCTCTATCCCGACTAATGTTCAGATTCCAGTCTGAAACCTTGTCAATGTAATTTCCGCTGTTGTGATCGTCTTCATCTTCACCTCGCCATTCCTTTGCGTACCACTACCATCATCCCATCTATGTCAACTCGTTGCCATCATCAATATCTGATAGGCATTCCCAATTTGTATTGATTTTTCATATTAATTTAACCCTGTTAACGATGGATAAATACATACGGTGTGACCTCCACGTGTCTGAAGGTGGTGAAGCCTTGCATTCTAATCCTGCTAAGAAACGGGAAGTGTGTTAATACAATGTTACACACCTGGAGTATGGTTTTATTCCATTCCCATCAGATCAGCGATGCCCCATGAGTCTTATTTGTAATACTGTACTGTCTAATGAAGCGATGAAGCATTTGCCTAGAAAGCTAAAAGTGACTTGACAGTAGTCTCATTGGTTCTTATAATATTTCCATAATCATAGTAAAGTGCAGAAAAAACGCATGCACTTGGTGAAAGATTAATAACGCTGCTGTATCAGAAGTGCTCACCACTGTCCTCAAAATGGAACCAGTATTTGAAAATAAGTTCCTCTGAATAATTCTGTAGCTCATTGTATTGATGAAATGAGTGAAATCATTGAATATCAACTATGCACATAGCTACAAAAAACAGGATTTGGGATACAACTGGATGAGTCAATGGTGTGAGACAATGAAGCATTGCTAATTATTAAAAATGGAAAAGTTTGTGAGGAGATTCTCTTCTGTAAATTTTTAAAACGAATGTCAATGGAGAACCAATCTATGATTAGCTCAAAATGTATAATGAGGATAAAAGTATTCCAATTAGGAAAGTGATTTTTTTGCCCAACAGATGGAGCACCATGTATGGAGTCACCATGCTGAAATTCCAAGTCTGTTTGCAATCCGTCATCAACATCTCACAGCCCAAAATCTCAGCCAGTGACTGTTTTGAAGCATGACTCTTGTAATACCTGCTATCAACAAAATTAAAGCACATTCATTAAATAGCGAACATTTCCCCAGTCATACCAAGAAAATAATGAAGAGTTTGAACACTTGCTTCTTCACATTGAAGTGCGTTGACTGTCAAAAGCTGCTGCTTAAAACATCTTTTTGACGCTGGTTGAATTTTTGCTGAAAGTCAACAGGAGCTTGAAAAACAATTTTTTCATGGAGATGTGGCTGATCTGTATGACGAAGATTCTAAATATAAAACTGTGTCAAGGTTTCTCGTGCCCCACAAACGACCAGGAGACGCAGAAGATTCTTCAAGAAGGGTTAAACTTTAATTTGCAAATCAAAGCTGAGACAGTCATTGAGCTAGTCGCTGATTGCCCACCGATCCTTGTACATAGCATTTTTTATAGCAATCTCCTGGTTAGCTGCATTAGTATATCCAATCGGTCTATCGTTGCGTATCACAAGTACATCCGCCACTATTGTTTCTACTCATTGACTTAATCATGTTCTAATCTACATCTCTTAGCTACCTCATTAACACACCATTATCTTCTACATTCTTAAGATTTCATTCTCCTACTAAATTGGATACATGCATAGCAAAATAGCAAGCTCAAAGCTGACTACGTAGTTTTGGTTACACAGCAAACAATACAACTTTTATACTCCAATAACTGCAGGGTGAGAATTTCAATTTATCCAGGCAAAATGTGCAGTGTCCATTTTTATCAGAAAATTGAAAATATATAAGCAAAACATTGGGAGAGGAATGTTCTCACAGTTTCCCTGCTTGGAAAGTATGGCATTCTCTTTACAGACAGTGATTTGCAAGAGTATTGCTTACACCTGCAGTCACTGAAGAAGGATTTTCAGTATCAATTCATGGATTTGAATGATCTGGAAATTCCAGACCGGGTAAGTAACCCATTTCTTTGCAAGGTGGAAGAACAGGAAGAGAGCTTGTAAGAAGAAATTGTTGAAATTCAGAATGATGAGGCAAAACTGCTTTTCAAAAATGTTGGCTTTTCTGGTATGTGGCCACGCCGTCATATGAAGTTTCCTGGTCTTTGGAGAAGAGCCAGACTGCACTTCATTGTATTTCCATCCTCCTACCTTGCTGAAAGAGGCTTCAGTGCAATGAACCACACACTCACAAAAACAGAAACCACTTCGACATTTTTCCTTGTGGGGACTTAACGCTTTTTCTGTCACAACTTGAACCAGATATTTCAACTCTTGCTAAAAGCTTACAGATCACATTGATATTGAAGCTTTTGTACAGCGCACAGGTACTGTGTAAGCCAGGTTGTGCCTGAGAGGGGCCTTGGCCAGTATGTAGGTGCTTTTAGGGGGACGTTGAGCTAAAAAAGGTTGGGAAACACTGGACTAGACTAACCCTCCTTTGCCCCTTCTGTCAGAAACAGTTTCACCAGGCTCAGTAGCTAAGCCACATGAGGCCAGGAGCTGGACTTGGTTGTCAGAGGCTATTTGTGTCATGGTCCTGTCTGGCAATTCCCCATCTTGCTCCTTAATTGGGCCTTAATCCCGTGTCTGGTTTCCAATCGTTCCCATTTCCACTAATTACAGCACACCTGGTTCTTATTAGTGAACAGAGGATAAAACTCGGGCATCACAGCCATGCTTTGCCAGTTCGTTGGTTGACTCTGGTGTGTGTAAACCTCGTTCCCTGAATCCTTTGGACTGTCAGTTCTAAGCTCCGCATCATTTCCTGGATACTCTATGTAAACCTTGTCTCCGTCTAAAGGCTCCCCTTGATACTGCTTCCCCATTCGCGACTGTGCTAACGCCTCACGACTCCGCCTCCGTGTCTGTGTCCTGCACTTGGGTTCGTCCTCAGCCTCGTCCCTGCAACAGAACGAACCCAGCAGACACGGACCCCATGCAACAGGCCCTCGCCAGCCACCTACTGGGCGCCCATGACCCAGCCACCTACTGGGCGCCCATGACCCAGCCACCTACTGGGCGCCCATGACCCACCCACCTACTGGGCGCCCATGACCCAGCCACCTACTGGGCGCCCATGACCCACCCACCTACTGGGCGCCCATGACCCAGCCACCTACTGGGCACCCATGACCAACTGCTCAGAGAGGTCACGGAAAACCTTCATGCACTGCCCCCAAATGTGAGGAAGGTCAGTGAGCAGGTTGACCGGGTATCCGCTTCCCTTTCTCCGTCCCTTCCAAGAACCCCGACTGAACAAACCTCACAGCCTGGGATGGTACACCCCTCAGATCAGCAACACAGTCCTCTCAAGAGCCATATGTACCCGAACCAGAACCCTGCGCCGGGGACCTAGGGAGGTGCTGGGCCTTCTTATTACAAAGCTCTTTGGTCTTTGAGCAACAGCCACGTCCGTACACCTCGGACAGATCAAAGATTGCGTACATCATGGGGCCGTTACAAGGGGATGCCTTGGCATGGGCCACCATGTTCCTCCTTCCCCGTCCTTTGTCTCTGAAATGAGGAAGGTCTTTGAACTGCCCCTTCGCGGTAAGGACGCTGCTAAGCGCTTGCTAACTCTCTGTCAGGGTTCGCGAATCGTAGCAAAATACTCCATCGAGTTCCGAACGTTGGACAACTCTGGGTGGAATGACGAGGCACTACGGGAAGTGTTCCGACAGAGCCTCTCTGGTAAGATAAAAGATGAATTGCCAGCAGTGATGACATGGACAGCCTGGACCCGTTGATCTCTCTAGCCACCAGGCTAGATAATCGACTTCAAGAGCGTCTGAGAGAAAAGCTCCTTGGGTCAGCCCACGTCAACCTTATCATCTTCAGCCAGCCTCCCTTCCCCAATTGCTCCAAGTATAGCTCCTGCTGCGACTGACCCCACTACCCTGGGGGAGGAACCGATGCAGCTGGGACTGAACCATCTCTTCCCTGCTGAACAACTTGGGAGGCGGAGAGCTGGGGATTGTTACTATTGCAGCCAGCCGGGACATTTCCGGGATACCTGTCCTCTGCGGCCAAAAGGGAGGGCCCACCAGTAGAAAGGAGAATCCTAGTGAGCTGGACGACACTCCCTTCAGTCCTCCAGACCCGGAGGCAGATCCCGGCTACCGTGAACTATCAACAACAGTCCCTGTCCCTATCCGCCTTGGTGGATTCCGGTGCCGAGGGAATTCTGCTGGACGAGGACATAGCCTACCAGGCTGGAATACCTTGGGAAAAGTTAAGTACCCCTCTGGAGTCCCGGGCGCTGGACGGAAAACTGCTGGCTCGGGATACCCACTGTACACCACCCCTGACCTTGATTCTGTCGGGACACGATCGAGAGGAGGTACGATTTAATCTCACCCATTCTCCTCAAGCCCCTATAGTTTTCGGATATCCTTGGCTGAACCACCACAACCCCTACATCGACCAGACTACCGGGAGGATAGTCAGCTGGAGCCCATTTTGTCTACAGTCAGCTCCACCCCCTAGGGAGGCTACCGCGACCTTGCCTGTTTTGGAAACCCTCACTTTGCCCGGAGTCCCTGCAGAATACCCTGACATTCAGCAAACAACGGGCTCTTTCCCTGCCTCTGCACCGCCCATATGTCTGCACTATCGACCTTCACCCCGGGGCCTCATTACCCACCAGTCATCTTTATAACTTATCCCGACCGCAGAGAAATACATTAGTGAGTCCCTCGTGGTGGGCATTATTCAACCTTCATCCTCCTCGGTGGGTGCTGGTTTCTTCTTTGTAGAGAAGAAGGATAGGTCACTTCGTCCCTGTGTTGATTACCAAGGCCTAAACAATATGACAGTTAAAAATAAGCACCCACTACCACTCATTAACTTGGCATTTGAACCACTTCACAGAGCCACTATCTTCTCGAAGTTGGACTTTTGTAGCCCCTACCATCTACTCAGGATGAGGGAGGGAGACAAGTGGAAGACGGCCTTCAATACACCTTTGGGCCACTTCGAATACTTGGTCATGCCGTTTGGCCTCACCAATGCCCCCACCATTTTTCAAGCCCTAATCAATGATGTGCTGAGGGATTTTATTAATCGTTTTGTGTTCGTCTACCTAGATGATATTGTAGCGGTGTGCTACACGCAGCGCTAAAATTACGACACGGAGTCGGTAACTGCAGTCGAAGGAAAAAACTTTATTCGAAATCTTCAGCCTCACTTTTAAGCCTCCCTCAACCTGCCCCCCATGGTGCAGAGGCCCCAAAGCTCCGTGCTCGCAAACCCCCGTAGGCTATCTAATTGTGAGTCGGTTCGGATACGCCAGGAAATGGGTCGCCACATAACCCCCCCCCAGAACCGGCGATACACCCCCCAATGTCCACAGTCTGGGCCAGAACCTGCTTGGGAGGTCGGCCTCTGCACCGAGGTGCCGGAAACTCGGCCGGTTGCGCCAGGTCCACATGGGCCGGTTTGAGGCGGTCCACCGTGAAAACCTCCTCTTTCCCCCCAACGTCCAGCACGAACGTGGATCCGTTGTTCCGGAGCACCGTAAACGGCCCCTCGTATGGCCGCTGCAGCGGTGGCCGATGCCCGCCCCTTCGTACAAACACAAACTTACAGTTCTGTAGGTCTTTGGGTACGCAGGTCGGGTGCCGCCCGTGCTGTGAAGTGGGTATGGGGGCCAGGTTACCGAGCTTCTCGCGTAGTCTGCCCAGGACTGCTGCGGGATCTTCCTCTTGCCCCCTTGGGGCTGGTAGGAACTCCCCGGGGACGACCAGGGGCGCGCCGTATACCAACTCGGCCGACGAGGCGTGCAGGTCGTCCTTGGGCGCTGTGCGGATGCCGAGTAGGACCCAGGGAAGCTCGTCCGCCCAGTTGGCTCCTCGCAGGCGGGCCATGAGGGCCGACTTCAGGTGACGGTGGAAACGCTCCACTAGCCCGTTCGACTGTGGGTGGTAGGCAGTGGTGTGGTGCAGCTGAGTCCCCAAAAGGCTGGCCATAGCTGACCACAGGCTGGAGGTGAACTGGGCGCCTCTGTCGGAGGTAATGTGGGCTGGTACACCAAAGCGAGATATCCAGGTGATGATCAGGGCTCGGGCGCAAGATTCGGAGGTGGTGTCAGTGAGAGGGACCGCCTCTGGCCATCTTGTGAACCGGTCCACAATAGTCAGGAGGTGCCGCGCTCCGCGCGACACTGGCAGGGGGCCCACGATATCCACATGAATGTGGTCGAAACGCCGGTGGGCGGGATGGAACTGCTGCGGTGGGGCTTTGGTGTGCCGCTGCACCTTGGCCGTCTGGCAGTGCATGCACGTTTTGGCCCATTCACTGACCTGTTTGCAGAGTCCGTGCCAAACGAACCTGCTGGAAACCATCCGGACAGTTGTCCGGATGGAGGGATGCGCCAAGTTATGAATGGAGTCGAAAACGCGGCGCCGCCAGGCTGTCGGGACGACGGGACGGGGCTGGCCAGTGGCGACGTCACAGAGTAGGGTCCTCTCACCTGGGCCCACGGGGAGGTCCTGGAGCTGCAAACCGGAGACTGCGGTTCTGTAACTCGGAATCTCCTCATCCGCCTGCTGCGCCTCTGCCAGTGCCTCAAAATCTACCCCTTGGGAAAGGGCATGAACAGTAGGGCGAGAGAGCGCATCCGCCACGACATTGGCCTTACCCAAGACGTGCCGGACATCCGTCGTGTATTCAGAGATGTAGGACAGGTGGTGTTGCTGGCGGGACGACCAGGGGTCGGACGCTTTCGTAAACGCAAAGGTAAGCGGTTTGTGGTCCGTGAACGCGGTGAACGGCCGACCTTCTAGGAAGTCCTGAAATGCCGGATTGCCAGGTAGAGCGCCAACAGTTCCCGGTCAAAAGCACTGTACTTGAGCTCGGGTGGCCGCAGGTGTTTGCTGAAAAACGCCAGGGGTTGCCAGCGACCTGCGATGAGTTGCTCCAGCACCCCACCGACTGCCGTGTTTGATGCGTCCACTGTGAGGGCGGTAGGGGCGTCCATTTTGGGATGTACTAGCATTGCGGCATTCGCCAAAGCTTCCTTCGTTTGAACGAAAGCGGCGGCGGACTCCTCATCCCAGGTAATGTCCTTGCTCGGACCCGACATCAGGGCGAACAGGGGGCGCATGATCCGGGCAGCTGAAGGGAGGAAGCGGCGGTAGAAATTGACCATACCTACGAATTCCTGAAGGCCTTTGATCGTGGTGGGTCAGGGAAAGAGGCGGACCGCATCTACCTTAGCGGGCAGAGGGGTTGCCCCGTCTTTAGTAATCCTGTGGCCCAGGAAGTCAATGGTATCGAGTCCGAACTGGCATTTGGCGGGGTTGATTGTAAGACCGTACTCACTCAGTCGGGCGCAGAGTTGACGGAGGTGGGACAGATGCTCCTGATGACTGCTGCTGGCTATGAGGATGTCATCCAAATAGATGAACGCGAAGTCCAGGTCCCGTCCCACCACCGCTGGAACGTCTGTGCGGCATTCTTCAGGCCGAACGGCATGCGGAGGAACTTGAAAAGGCCAAACGGGGTGATGAGAGCCATTTTGGGGACGTCGTCAGGATGCATCGGGATTTGATGGTACCCTCGGACGAGGTCTACCTTGGAGAAGATCCGTGCGCCGTGCAGGTTTGCTGCAAAGTCCTGAATGTGCGGCACAGGGTAGCGGTCCGGTGTGGTAGCCTCGTTCAGCCTGCGGTAGTCGCCGCACGGTCTCCAGCCCCCCATCGCTTTGGGCACCATGTGCAGGGGGGAGGCCCATGGGCTGTCGGACCGCCGGATGATCCCCAATTCCTCCATCCTCTGGAACTCCTCCTTCGCCAGTCGGAGCTTGTCCGGGGGAAGCTGCCAAGCGCGGGCGTGGAGGGGTGGTCCCTGGGTCGGGATGTGGTGCTGTATGCCGTGCCTGGGCATGGCCACTGTGAACTGCGGTGCCAGAACCGATGGGAAATCCGCCAGGACCCTGGTGAAGTCGTTGTCGGACAGCGTGATGGAGCCGAGGTGAGGGGCTGGCAACTGGGCTGCACCCAGGGAGAACGTCTGAAAGGTCTCGGCGTGTGCCAGTCTCTTCCTGGGCAGGTCGACCAGTAGGCTGTGAGCCCGCAAAAAATCCGCACCCAGAAGCGGTTGGGCTACGGCGGCCAGTGTGAAGTCCCACGTGAACTGGCTGGAGCCGAACTGTAGCTGCACCTGACGGGTGCCATAGGTCCTTACTGCGCTGCCATTCACAGCCCTCAGGGGGGGACCCGGTGCCCTGCTGCGGGTGTCGTAACTCGTCGGAGGTAAAACGCTGATCTCAGCCCCAGTATCAACCAAAAACCGGCATCCCGACCTTCTATCCCACAAATACAGGAGGCTATCCCGATGGCCAGCCGCCGTAGCCATCAGCGGCGGCTGGCCCTGGCGTTTCCCGGGAACTTGCAGGGCGGGCGACAACGGCGGGCTTCTGCGCCCCACCGCTGGTGGTAGAAGCACCAGTGTTCATTGGGCCGGGGGTTGGCGGGCTCTGCGGCCGGGCCTGGACTGGTTTGCTGCCGGGAGCGTGGCTGGGAGATCTGTGCGATGGACGCCCCGCTCACCTTTTTGGCGTTCCACAGCAAGTCCGCCCGGGCTGCCACCTTCCGGGGGTCACTGAAATCCGCGTCGGACAGCAGCAGGCGTATGTCCTCGGGCAGCTGCTCCAGGAATACCTGCTCAAACATGAGGCATGTGTGTCCGTCGGCCAGAGACAACATCTCATTCATTAAAGCCGATGGAGGTCTGTCTCCCAAGCCATCCAGGTGCAGTAAACGGGCAGCCCGCTCGCGCCGTGAGAGTCCGAAAGTCCTGAGGAGCAGGGCTTTGAATCCCGTGTACTTGCCGTCTGCCGGGGGCGACTGTACGGACTCCGCAACCTGGGCCGCTGTGTCCTGGTCGAGGGAGCTCACCACGTAGTAGTAGCGGGTGTCTTCTGAGGTGATCTGGCGAACGTGGAATTGGGCTTCGGCTTGCTGGAACCATAGGTTCGGTCGCTGTGTCCAGAAACCCGGCAGTTTCAATGAAACCGCATGAACAGAGGCGGCGTCGGTCATTTCTGGTCCAAAAATTGTTTGGACTGTTGGGGTCACCAATTGTAGCAGTGTGCTACACGCAGCGCTAAAATTACGACACGGAGTCAGTAACTGCAGTCGAAGGAAAAAACTTTATTCGAAATCTTCAGCCTCACTTTTAAGCCTCCCTCAACCTGCCCCCCGTGGCGCAGAGGCTCCAAAGCTCTGTGCTCGCAAACCCCCGTAGGCTATCTAATTGTGAGTCGGTTCGGACGTGCCAGGAAATGGGTCGCCACAATATAATAATATTTTCTAGCAGCCGCCAGAAGCACATGCACTATGTCTGTCTAAGAACAGGAAGGCAGATTAATATCTGAACGGTGTAGGGTTGGGTAAGGGAGAAATACAAAGAGATCTCGGAGTCCTTGTTCATCAGTCACTGAAGGTGAATGAGCAAGTGCAGCAGGCACTGAAGAAGGCTAATGGAATTTTTGCCTTTATTATAAAGGGAATTGAGTACAAGAGCAAGGAAATCCTCTTGCATTTGTACAGAGCCCTGGTGAGACCACACCTGGAGTATTGTGTACAGTTTTGGTCTTCAGGGTTAAGGAAGGACATCCTGGCTGTAGAGGAAGTACAGCGTAGATTCACGAGGTTAATTCCTGGGATGTCTGGACTGTCTTACGCAGAGAGGTTAGAAAGACTGGGCTTGTACACACTGGAATTAAGGAGATTGAGAGGGGATCTGATTGAAACATATAAGATTATTAAGGGATTGGACAAGATAGAGGCAGGAAATATGTTCCAGATGCTGGGAGAGTCCAGTACCAGAGGGCATGGTTTGAGAATAAGGGGTAGGTCATTTAGGACAGAGTTAAGGAAAAACTTCTCCCAGAGAGTTGTGGGGGTCTGGAATGCACTGCCTCAGAAGACGGTGGAGGCCAATTCTCTGGATGCTTTCAAGAAGGAGCTAGATAGGTATCTTATGGATAGGGGAATCAAGGGATATGGGGACAAGGCAGGAACCGGGTATTGATAGTAGATGATCAGCCATGATCTCAGAATGACGGTGCAGGCTCGAAGGGCCAAATGGTCTACTTCTGCACCTATTGTCTATTGTTTAGTTCTCCAGAGACTGTGGGAGTATAAGTTATTTGTAAAGGCAGAGGAGTGTGAGTTCCACATCCCTTCAGTCAGCTTCCTGGGCTACATCATCGAGAGTGGGCAGGTGAGAGCAGATCCCGAGAAGATCAGGGCGGTGGAAGAATGGCCGAGGCCCACGAACCGCAACTTGAGTGGTTTTTGGAGTTTGCAAACTTTTATTGCCGACTTATTAGGGATTACAGATGGGTGGTGGCACCCCTTACCTGATTTACCTCGCCTACAACACCTTTCAGTAGGGACTCCGAGACTGATTCGGCATTCACTGACCTGAAGAGGCGATTCACAACTGCTCCCATTGTGGTCCAACCGGAACCCTACCGTCAATTCACTGTTGAGGTTGACGCTTCCGACTCCAGGATAGGAGCAGTCCTGTCCCAACGATCAAGTCGGGACAAAAAGCTTCACCCCTGCGCCTTCCTTTCTCACCGACTGTTCCCCGCTGAGCGGAATTACGACGTGGGGAATCGGGAACTACTGGCGGTCAAGCTAGCATTGGAGGAGTGGAGGCACTGGCTGGATGGGGCCGAACAACCGTTTATTGTTTGGACTGATCATTAGAGCCTAGGATGTATCCAGACTGCCAAACATTTGAACTCCTGCCAGGCCCGTTGGGCATTAATTTTTGGACGGTTTAAGTTTTCCGTCACATACCATCCAGGGTTCAAGAACAGGAAGCTGGACGTCCGCTCCCGCCAGTACAACTCCAAGTAGGAACCTTCCAGCCCAGAGACTATCCTCCCACCATCCTGTGTGGTGGGAACCCTCACTTAGGAGGTTGAGTCCATATTAAAGGAAGCCCAGCGGGATAACCCTGACCCTAGCAATGGACCTGCCGATAGCCTTCCATAGACACTGACATGTTCCGTCTGTGCCTGTGGAAAAGCCTCCCATCGGCCACCCGCAGGATTACTTCGTCCCTGGACTACCTGTCTCTGGTTGTCCCTGGTCGCACATTGCCCTAGATTTCATCACAGGTCTACCCCCTTCACACGGAAACACCACCGTACTTACTGTGGTAGACATGGACCCGTCTGCCATTCCCCATCTTGCTATTACCTCCTTAATTGGGCCTTAATCCCCTCGTCTGATTCCCAGTCATTCCCATTTCCACTAATTACAGCACACCTGGTTCTTATTAGTGAACAGAGGATAAAACTCGGGCATCACAGCCATGCTTTGCCAGTTCGTTGGTCGACTGTGGTGTGTGTAAACCTCGTTCCCTGAATCCTTTGGACTGTCAGTTCTAAGCTCCGCATCATTTCCTGGATACTCTACGTAAACCTCGTCTCCGTGTGAAGACTCTCCTGGATACCGGTTCCCCGTTCGCGATGGTGCTAACGCCTCACGACTCTGCCTCCGCGCCTGTGTCCTGCATGGGTTCGTCCTCAGCCTCGTCCCTGCAACAACTTGAGGCACACACCACTGGAAGCATTTAATAGGGAGCTCACCCCCATTACTCCCCCAGCTACAACAAGAAAATCCACTAACAACATCTTAAAAATAAATTCAGTACAGTGTAAAAAACATCAAAATACTGTGTTTATGAACCATACAGAAATTTAATAGTGGAGGGGAAGGAGCTGCTCCTAAACTGTTGACTGTGGGACCATAGGCTGCTGGCCCTTTTCCCTGGTGATAGTAACTGGAAGAGGGCAAGGGTCCTGAAAAATAGATTCTCATTAATGTCCATCTTGAGGAACTGTCCTTTGAAGACGTCCTTGATGGTGGGAGAGATGCTGGAGGATTTCTGTGGGAAATGAATGAACGGTCAATGTTTTGGGTTGGGACCCTTCTTCAGGATTGGAAAGGAGGGGGAAGATACCCAAATAAAAAGGTGGGGGGGGTACAAAGCAGGTGATAGAGGAAGCCAGGTGGCTGGGAAATACAGGACTGGAGAGGAGGGTGGACCATAGGAGAAAGAATGAGGGGCACTGGGGGAAGAGAGGAGGATAGGTGCTGCCTGACTCTCTGAGTAAGCTCGAAATGTCAACTCCACGGATTGCTGCCTGGTGTGTGTGTGTGTGTGTGGGGGGGGGTGTATGTCTGTGTGTGTGTGTGTGTCTGTGTGCATGTGTGTGTGCGTGCGTGGGGTGTGTGCGCGTGTGTGTGTGCGCGCGTGTGTGAGTGTGTGTGCGTGTGTGTGTGTGTGGGGGGGTGTATGTCTGTGTGTGTGTGTCTGTGTGCATGTGTGTGTGTGCTCGTGTGGGGTGTGTGTGCATGTGTGTGTGTGTGCGTGTGTGTGTGTGCGTGTGTGTGTGTGCGTGCGTGTGTGTGTGTGCGTGTGTGTGTGTGCGTGCGTGTGTGTGAGTGCGTGCGTGTGTGTGAGTGTGTGTGTGAGTGCGTGCGTGTGTGTGAGTGTGTGCGTGTCTGTGTGCGTGTGTGTGTGCGCGCGTGGGGTGTGTGCGCGTGTGTGTGTGCGCGCGTGTGTGAGTGTGTGTGCGTGTGTGTGTGTGTGGGGGGGTGTATGTCTGTGTGTGTGTGTCTGTGTGCATGTGTGTGTGTGCGCGTGTGGGGTGTGTGTGCGTGTGTGTGTGTACGCGTGTGTGTGTGCGTGTGTGTGTGTGCGTGCGTGTGTGTGCGTGCGTGTGTGTGCGTGCGTGTGTGTGTGCGTGTGTGTGTGCGTGCGTGTGTATGAGTGCGTGCGTGTGTGTGAGTGTGTGTGTGAGTGCGTGCGTGTGTGTGAGTGTGTGCGTGTCTGTGTGCGTGTGTGTATGCGTGTGTGTGTGCGCGTGTGTGGGGTGTGTCTGTGTGCGTGCGTGCGTGTGTGTGAGTGCGTGTGTGTCTGTGTGCGTGTTTGTGTGTGCGTGGGGTGTGTCTGTGCGTGGGGTGTGTCTGTGTGCGTGTGTGTGTGTGTGTGCGTGTGGGGTGTGTGTGTGTGTGCGTGTGTGTGTGGGGTGTGTGTGTGTGTGTGCGTGCGTGTGTGTGAGTGTGTCTGTGTGCGTGTGTGTGTGCGCGTGTGTGCGTGCAAGTCTGTGCGTGCGTGTGTGTGAGTGTCTGTGTGCGTGTGTGTGTGTGTGTGTGTCTGTGTGCGTGTGTGTTGCTCCAGCTTTCTAGTATCTGTCGACTCCCTTGTCCATTCGCCTCTCCCTCATGGTACTTACCCTTGCAAGTGAAACTGGTGCCATACCTGCCCCTACACCTGCTCCCTCCAGGCCCCAAACGGTCCTTCCGGGTGAGGCGACACTTCACCTGTCAGTCTGTTGGGGTCATCTGCTCCCGGTGTGGTCTCTGGTATATCGGTGAGACCCGGTTTAGGTCGGGAGACCGCTTCGCCGAGCACCTTAATCTGCCAGAAAAAGCGGGATCTCCCAGAGGCCATCCGTTTCAATTCTACGTCCCCTTCCCATTCCAACATGTCAGTCCCTGGTCTCCTCTACCGCCACGATGAGGCCACACTCAGGTTGGAGGAGAAAAACCTTAAATTCCATCTGGGCAGACTCCAACCTGATGGCATGAACGTCAATTTCTTGAAATTCCAGTAATTGCCCCCCTTCACCATCCCCCCGATTCCCTTTTCCCACCTTCACCTTATCTCCTTACCGGCCAATCCCCTCCCTCTGGCGCTCCTCCTCCTTCCCTTGGTCTTCTGTCATCTCCTACCAGATTCCACCTTCTCCAGCCCTTTATCTCTTTAGCCAATCAACTTCCCAGCTCTTTACTTCACTCCTCCACCCTTCCTGGTTTCACCTATCACCTACCACCTCCTCCTGTCCACTCCACCCTCTGCTCTAGCTTCTCATCTTTCTGTCCAGTCCAGATGAAGGGCCACAGTCCAAAACGTCAACTGCTTACTCCGTTCCATTGGCGTTGCCTGGACTGCATTTTGCTTGGGTTTCCAGCGTCTGCAGATCTTCTCCTCATTGCCGTATCTGCAGACCCCCGAGTTCCCTGTGCGTGTGCGCTGCTCAGTGACACTGGGGACTGGAAGAGGTCTAATCCACACCGTCAACTAGCCAGGGAACAGGTCTTCTTTCCATCAGGAGCTGGACAGCCACCTCCACTTCCCCTCCGAAGCCAGGTGGGAGAGTGCGGCTCTCCTGCACCTACGGGGCTGGAGGTGGTTGACCTCTGCGGGCAGGCCGGGAGACGGGGGCGAGGACGGCAACACTGAATCCAAGGACAGATCGGCGCTCGGGGCAGCCATATAACACCCCCGGGGGCCCCTCCCTCACTCCTGCGTCGTTGGGGAGGGGAGGGAGCGGTCCTTCCACCAGGCAACGTCCACGCACCAGTGGGTTCTCGGAATCTAGTTGTTATCATTGAATTAGATGCTGTGATTTCTATACTGCGTGAGCAGGATAGTGCACAGGTAAAGCAGAATGAGGTTCATTACCGAGGACATGGTACGAAATTTGTTGTTTCTGTGGCAGTGGTGCAGTGTGAGACATCGAAAAATTACTATAAGCTCCGATCAGTAACCTCCACAAAAGAGGAATAGTGAGGAATGTTGTGTTCTGTGTCTCCAAAACTAATCGGAAGATAATTTCAGGACCAAGGGTAAATACTTGTTATTTTAGTGAGCATGAAGTGTAGCACCACGACGTCTGCCATTCACATACTTACACCATAAGATGTAGGAGCACAGTTAGGCCATTTGGCCCGTCGAGACTGCTCCGCCATTCCCTCATGACTGATCCATTTTCCCCCTGCCTTCTCCCCGTAACCTTTCACACCCTGACCATCTATCAGCCACTGCCTTAAGTAAACCCAGTGACTTGGCCTCCACAGCTGCCCGTGACAACAAATTCCACAGATTCTCCCCACTCAGGCTAAAGAAATCCCTCGTCACCTCTGTTTTAAAAGGAAGCCCCTCTACTCTGAGGCTGTGTCCCTCGTCTTAGGCATCCCCTCCAAAGGAAACACCCTCTCCACATCCACTCCATCGAGGCCTTTCAACGTTCAATAGGTTTATTGAGGTCCCCCCTGCTTCTTCTGAATTCCAGTGAGTAGAGACCCAGAGTCATCAAACGCTCCTTATATGACAAGCCTTTCAATTCGGGAATAATTTTCCTGAATCTCCTTTGAACCCTCTCCAATGTCAGCACATCCTTTCTTAGATTCTTCAAAACTGGATGAGTATGCCGCAGTTGTTACGTACTTCATTAAAACCTGTGTGGATGAGTGGTACCTCCATTCCCAAACCAAAAGCCGTGATCGAACCAGGAGCTTTATCATCTGCTGAGGGCTAGATCTGCGGCAACCCAGATCTGTACAAGAAAACTATGTGTGACTTGTGGAGGGCTATTTCAAGAGTGAAGAAACAATTCCGAGTGAGGTGGGAGGTAACATTGGGTGCACATTAACTCTGGCAGGGTTTGCAAGTCAATACTTCTTCCAAAGCAAAACCCAATAGTATGAATGGCAGCAATACTTCACTATCAGATGTGCTCAATGCCTTCTATGCCCGCTTTGAAAGGGAGAACACAGCTACAGCTGTGACAATCCCTGCTGCACCTGATGACCCTGTGATCTCCGTCTCAGAGGCCAATGTTAGGCTGTCTTTTAGCAGGGTGAACCCTTGCAAGGCCCCAACATGGTCAGGCTCTGAAAACCTGTGTCTACCAACTGGTGGGAGTATTCAAAGACATTTTTCAAACTCTTGTCTGCTTCAAAAAGGCAACAATTATACCAGTGCCCAACAAGAGTAGTGTGAGCTGCCTACTGCCCAGTAGCACTCCCATCTACGGTGATGAAATGCTTTAAGGTGTTGGTCATGACTAGACTGAACTCCTGCCTCAGCAAAGGACCTGGACCCATTGCAATTTGCCCATCACCACAATAGGTCTATGGCAGATGCAATCTCAATGGCTCTTCTCACAGCCTTAGATCACCTGGACAATACAAACACCTACATCAGGGGGCTGTTCATTGACCAGAGCTCAGCATTTAACACCATCATTCCCACAGTCCTGATCGAAAAGCTTCAGAACCTGGCTCCCTGTACCTCCCTCTGCAAATGGATCTTCAACGTGCTAACTGGAAGACCACAATCTGTGAGTATTGGTAATAGTATCTCCTGCACGCTGATGGTCACTACTGGTGCACTTCAGGGGTGTGTGTAAGCTCTCTGCTCCTCTCTCTCCATGCCTCTGAGTGTGTGGCTAGGCATAGCCCAAATCGTCATCGGTATTCGTACGTCTCGAGGGACGATGGTGTGACATTCTTTCCGATGGGTCTTAGGGGTCTAGACTTGGGGCTTGACAGTCTCTTTCATGGCAGCTGCAGGTGCAGGAGAAAGGTGCTGTGGCTCTCTTGTTGATGAGCACGTTGGTCCCTGCTATCTCAGCTCGTTGTACACCGCTTTTGACTGCGTCGGGTCTTCAACTATTTCCTCCCATGTGTTGAGGTGAATGCTGGCCAGCTTCATGTCGTTCGTTAGCAGTTTGAAGAGATTTGGAACGCCAACAAGTACACTCAAAAACTTCTCTAGGCGTATTGTGGAGAGAATCCTGACTGGCTGCGGCATCACTGTCTGGTGTGGAGGGGCTACTGCACAGGACCGAAAGAAGCTGCAGAAGGTTGCAAATCTCTTCAAGGAGCGGTGTCTTGGAAAGGCAGCGTCCATTATTAAGGAACCTCCAGCACCCGGGGCATGCCCTTTACTCACTGTTACCATCAGGTAGGAGGTACAGAAGCCTGAAGGCACACACTCAGCGATTCAGGAACAGCTTCTTCCAGTTCCTAAATGGACATTGAACCCTTGGACTACCTCACTTTTTAAAAAAATATATATTTCTGTTTTTTGCACCATTTTTAATCTATTCAATATGTGCATACTGTTATTTATTTATTATTATTATTTCATTTTGTTTTTTTCTTCTGTATTATGTTTTGCATTGAACTGCTGCTGCTAAGTTAACAAATTTCACGTCACATGCCGGTGATAATAAACTTGATTCTGACTCTGCTTGCACACGTCCCTGTAGCGGAGGCATGGTCTTCCTCGCAGGCGGTGACCCTCACTCAGCTTGCCATGCAGCATGTCCTTGGGAATGTGACCCCGGTCCATCCATTTGACACGGCCCAACCATCTGAGGCGTCTGTGGCTGAGCAGTGTGGAGATGCTGGAGGTGTCAGACCGCAGCGGAACCTCGGTGTTGGTCGTTCTGTCCTGCCAGGAGATGTGCAAGATGTGCCTAAGGCAACGTAGGTGGAATGAGTTTCGCCTTTTCTCTTGGCTGATGTATGGCATCCAAGCCTCACTGGCGTAGAGGACTGCCCTGAGCACATGCGCCTGCTACACACGGAGCTTAGTCCTCTTTGTCCGCTGTCCATTGTTCCACGCGCTCTTGTTCAGACTGGCCGTGAGACCTGCAGCTTTGGCCACCCTACTGTTCACCTCTGCTTCGAGGGATGGAGCTGGTTATCACCACAAAATTTACCAATCTGGTTGGCAGAATGTCAGAATGAGACGAGAGGGCGTACAGGAGCGAGATAGACCAGCTGGTCGTGGTGTTGAAGCACCAACCTTTCACCCAACGTCAGCAAGACCAAGGAGATGATTGTGGACTTCAGAAGGGATAAGAAGAGGGAACATACACCAATCCTCATAGAGGGTTCAGAAGTGGAGAGAGTGAGCAATTTCAAATGTTTGACGATGAACTTCAATAATAAAAATAAATTACAAAATAGAAAGATCTTTGAGGATCTCACCTGGTCCCAACATGTCGTTGCAATTATAAAGAAGGCAAGACAGCGGCTGTACTTCATTCAGAATTTGAGATTTGGCTTGTCACCTAAAACACTCAAAAACTTCTACAGATGAACGGTGGAGAGCATTCTGACAGGCTGCATCACCGTCTGGTATGGTGAGGGTTTACCACAGTGCATGACCACGCACTTCCTGACACTGTATACCATCTGCCACTCCTTTGCCCGTTCTCCTAATCCATTCAAGTCCTTCTGTAACCTCCCTGCTTCCTCAAAACTACCTGCCCCTCCACCTATCTTTGCATCGTCCACGAAGCCATGGATTCTGTCATCCGCAGCATAGTAAACTCTAAATTGTCACATTCAAGCCTGAAGATTTAATCACTGTGGAGGATCTCTTACTCTTGTGGGATAACGTCTTTCCTAATAAGTTGGGAGAGGGGTGCAGGTGAGACTCGTGGCTGTGAAACAATCTCAGGTTCCGGAGCTTCCTCCGTGGTGGTTGTCGGAGTTGACTGCGGGACAGCAGGAAGTGGTTCTGACAGCTCCGAATACCTTTCTTCTGGATGCGTTGGCATCTCGGACAGTGCGTGGCAAGCTGCTCGATCTGTCCCAGGCCGCCAGACGAAGCCTTGAACCAACGCTTTCACTTTTGTCCACATCTAGAAGTCAGGCATGCAGCTCCTCCAACATTTTAGCTCTCAGCTTGGATGGTACAACAGCTGTCAATCCCCACGTAAGGCAGCTCCTGTCAAGGGCAGCTTCATCCTGTGTGGGTAAGTATGGGGGAACGGGAGTTTCTTCTGTGCAGTTCAGACAGCTTGGGTGGCCATCCAGACCTGAGACCGTGGGAGGTTTTTCGTGGTTTCCCTGCTGTGATAAGGGAGACTCGAATACATCAAGAGGAGAGTCCTTTCATAAATTTTTCAGGCATTTCATTTTCCACAGGTAAACAGGACAATCCATCAACATTTCCATGATCAGTCACCCTCCTGCATCCATTCTTGTGTCCTCCAAGAAACAGCCCATTTCTGCAGCCGTGCGGCTGCTGTCAGTGGATTGAAAATGGCCACTAGTGGTTGATGATCAGTAATGAGGGAGAACTCTCTCCCGTACAAGAACTGGGTGAAATGTTTTACAGCCCAGACCAAACTCAAGGCCTCTCTTTCAATTGTGCATAAGTTTTCTCTGCGGCAGTGGGGGACAAGACGGAAAGGCTCTGGGGCTTTCATTTCCATCACTCATGACGTGACCTGTACCATAACGTAGGGCACAGGCGATGAGGATCATAACGTGCGAGTACGTGTCTGACGTCACCATTTCCTTTCACCTTTTGGAAAGCCAGCTCACACTGCCATTTCTTCCCAGTCCGTAGTATTGAGTTCAAGGTAGAGCCTAGCAGCCAGGTTTGGCAGGAACCGGTTATAGTAATCGACAAATCCTGAAAAAGGACCGTAGCTGTGACACGTACTTCTGGCCTTTGGCCTACAATATTCTGCAGGGCTTATGTGATTCTGTAAAGTCTGTGTGATGCCATCAGTCAGAAAGGTCTCCACTGTACATTTGTAGAAACCTGCAAGACTCTTCAGTGACTAATCTGACCTCCTCAAATTCTGAACAAACCAAGGCTGGTGTTGTGCCTTGGCGATGACTGCATCAGTGTGGGCCCAGCATGGAACGTCCAGGAACCTGAAGCTGCTCACCCTTTTCCTCCGCTGTCTGCCGGCTACGGAGGAAAAAAAATATGGACAAAAATGTCGAACTCAAGTAGGTCAAGGACAATGGAAGCAGACAAACCAACTGTCCTTTGCTCTCGCCAGGAGGTCGAAGCAATGGAGGCTGCCATTTTGTGAAGCTGCTCTGCATCTGCCATTTTGTGAACTGGAGTTGCTTGGCTTTCGGTTTTTTGAAGAAGACGCTCTAATGCTCCAGGTAGTCTGCTGGACGAGAGATCATTTCCAAATAAAAAGTTATTTTTGAGTTATTCTTTTGTTAGATATTACATGCATGTTTGCAAATGTGGGGACCGTGTGATTCGAGTGGGATACTGGTTTGATAACTGATTTAAAACAAAGAACCATAAATTACCAGCTGTCACTTGCAAAAGAGGGCAATAAGTGGATGCTGACTTGGACAAAAGCAAAGAAGAAGGTGTTGTAGGTCAGTACGATGACCTTTAGCCAGAAACACTGAAATGCAACATTTGAACTGGTAAGGAATGAATATAAAAGCTTCAAATACAAGGTAGCGATAACTTTGGAGACTAACCATTGCAAGGAAGAACCCCCATGCCAGGTGAGAAGAAGGGTCGATCGATTTGGCCAATGGATGATCCCCTTTTTTGGTGTTATAAATGGGAAGAGTACTTGGAATGAATATTGGCACAAAGGGAACAGAATTCACGTTTGAAGTCGTTGGTCAACATATAGTTACCTTGTCGATTGTGCAGAGGCAGTAAAGCTTTGATTAATTGAGGGTTATGTGGTGAGTTTCCTGACCTGGTTCCATCAGTGAATGGGTCAGCATGCTGCCTTGGTGTGTGATCTCCTGTCTGTCTCTTTAACCAGAGGGTGGTGAATCTGTGGAATTCGTTGCCACAGACGACCATGGAGGCCGAGTCATTTAAGGCAGACGTGGTAGGTTTTTGACTAGTCAGGGTGTGAAAGGCTGCGGAGAGGCTTGAGAATGGGGTTCAGAGGAAAGATGGATCAGCCATGGTGAAATAATGGAGCAACAGCCTAACTCAGCTCCTGTCTCTCATGGTCCCTCCAATGCCAGTACATCCTTCCTTCGGGAAGGGCCCCAAAACCGCTCACAGTTCTCCGAAGGGTGGTCTGAACAACGCCTCATAAAACCTCAGCATTATGTCCTTGATTTTATATTCTAGCCCTCTTGAAATGAATGCTAACTTGAAATCATCCATTTCCAGAGAGAGGGACGAAGGCCCACTTCCCATTCCCTCAATGACAAGCCTCCGCCCATCACCCCTCCTCTTTCCCCTCCCCACCCTCTTGATCTGCCGATCGCCTACACTTTCCCCTCTCCGGTTCTGTGCCTCGCCTCTATCCCCGAGTTTCCTGTCCTCTCCTATCCTATCAGATTCCACCTCCAGTTCCTTTCCCTCTCCCATCGGACAGGAGATACAACAGTGTGAAAGCACGTCCCACCAGGATCAGGGCCAGCTTCCACCTGGCTGTTCTCAGATTAACGAAGGGGATGATAAGATGGACTCTTCATCTCCTGAAACCTCGTTATGACCTTGCACCTCATTGTCGACCTGCACTGCACTCTCTTTGTGACTGTGACACTCTATTCTGCATTCTGTCATTGCTTTCCCTTGTTCTACCTCAGTGCTCTGTGTGATGATCTGATCGGTATGAACAGGGTGCAAAACAACTTCATCTCCTCCGTTCAGTCCTTCCAGGTGAGGCGGCCTCCCCCCCCACTGGTGAGACCCGGCGTAAACTGGGGGACAGCTTCGTCGAGCACCTCCGCACAAGCGGGTCCTCCCGCTGGCCAAACGTTTTAATTCCGACTCCCTTTCCCGTTCTGACATGTCAGTCGATGACCTACTCTTGCGCCCAGATGAGGCCACTCTCAGGGTGGAGGAGCAACACCTTATATTCCATCTGGGGACCCTCCAACCTGATGGCACGAGTATCGATTTCTCCCTCTGGTCAACAGTTTCCCACCCCGTCCTCTAGTCCCCACTCTGAACTTTGACCTCTTCTTACCGGCCTATCACCTCCCCCTAGGTCCCTCCTCCTTCCCTTTCTCCTATGGTCCAATCTCCTCTCCGATCAGATTCCTTCCTCTCCAGCCTTGACCTTTCCCACCCACCTGGCTTCCCCATTACCTTCCAGCTTCCTTCTCCCCCCCACCTTCTTATTCCGACATCTTCCCCCTTCCTTCTCAGTCCTGAACAAGGGCCTCGGCCCAAAATGTCGACTGTTTACTCCTTTCCATCGATGCTGCCTGGCCTGCTGAGTCCCTCCAGCATTTTGTGAGTGGTGCTTAACGCTTTTCTCTGTGTCTCGGTACCTGTGACGATAATTAAGCAATCTACCAACTTTAAATCCTCTCAGATCTCTTTGAAACCTCCTCCCTCTCACCTGCTACAAAGACATGGGTGCACACCAAACGTGGCCCTGTGGTTGGCCGAAGCTGTTGCTTAACTACAGCTTTGGATTCACCAACAGCTCAGGTCATGAAAGGCTCTCAGGATAGGGGCACTGTGGTAAACTGGGGAGGCCCAGTGTACAACTAGTGGCCACTTTATTAGATACTCATCATTAATGCAAATATCCAATCAGCCAATCACGTGGCAGCAACTGAATGCATAAAAGCATGCAGACACGGTCAAGAGGTTCGGTTGTTGTTCAGACCAAACTTCAGAATAGGGAGGAAATGTGATCTAAGTGACTTTGATCGCGGAATGATTGTTGGTGCCAGATGGGGTGGTTTGAGTATCTCAGAAGCTGCCGATCTCCTGGGATTTTCGCGCACAAAGGTCTCTAGGGCAGGGGTTCCCAATCTTTCTTATGCCATGGACCTCTAACCAGGGGAAAACGGGCCCCAGGCTAGGAAACCTTGCTCTAGGATTTACAGAGAATGGTGGGAAAAACAAAAAAGCATCCAATGAGCATCAGTTCTGAAATGCCTGGTGAATGAGAGAGGTCAGAGGAGAATGGCCAGACTGGTTCAAGCTGACAGGAAGGTGATAGTACGTCAAATAACCACGCGTTATAACAGTGGTGTGAGGAAGAATGTCTCTGAACAGGTCGAACCTTGAAGACGGTGGCTACAGCAGCAGCAGACCAGTAACATCCTCTCAGTGGCCACCAAGATGGCAGCTTCTTTGAAACGCAGAGAGAGGCGACCTTTACAGCTTTCAGCGTGCTCACATCTCAGATTATGTTAATGATCATTCACCACCCCCCCCCTCCAGTGTGTGGGTGAGAGGGGCACCTGGGGTGGGAGGGTTGGGGGTCAGAACGGACCAAAACTGATGCACCATCAATAACTCACTCTGAGACGTAAGGCGAGATATCGGCTTTTATTGACTGGAAGAAGGAACCAGAAGTGAGTGACCATCATACTACGTCCTGGAGACTGAGGCCGAGCATCAGGCCTCAGATCGCCTTTATACAGGGGTCTGTGGGAGGAGCCACAGGAGCAGTCAGCAAGGGCATGTCCAGACAGGCACACGTAGTTCACCACAAAAACGTATTTTACTACTAACTCTCGCGGCCTTCAGATCTGCCAATCTCACCCCCCCCCCACCCATACTCTGTCCTCCACTTATTCCCATTAAATCCCCACGCCCTCCAGATCCTCCCCCTCACCCATACACATTGCAGTGGGGGATTAATCCACTTCGCATTCCTTGGGACGAGGAAGGGAACAGGAGCATCAGGGAGAAACAGAGAGTTTAGAAGAATGGGTGGGTGAAATGGGGGGGGGATGATGTCAAGTCAAGTCAATTCGCTTTTTATTGTCATTTCGACTATAAACTGCTGGTACAGTGCACAGTAAAAATGAAACAACGTTCCTCCAAGACCCTGCTGCTACATAAAACAACACAAAAACTGCACGAGACTACAGACCCACACAGGACTACATAAAGTGTACAAAACAGTGCAGGGCAGTATAATAATTAATTAATAAACAAGACAATAGGCACAGTAGAGGACAAATTTCAATATAATAATAAATGATGTAGATGTCAGTCTAGACTCTGGGTATTGAGGAGTCTGATGGCTTGGGGGAAGAAACTGTTGCTCAGTCTGGTCGTGAGAGCCCGAATGCTTCGGTGCCTTTTCCCAGATGGCAGGAGGGAGAAGAGTTTGTATGAGGGGAGCGTGGGGTCCTTCATAATGCTGTTTGCTTTGCGGATACAGCGTGTGGTGTAAATGTCTGTAATGGCGGGAAGAGAGACCCCGATGATCTTCTCAGCTGACCTCACTATCCGCTGCAGGGTCTTGCGATCCGAGACGGTGCAATTTCCGAACCAGGCAGTGATGCAGCTGCTCAGGATGCTCTCAATACAACCCCTGTAGAATGTCGTTGAGACCTATTAAAGCCCTAGATAGAGCGGACGTGGAGAGGATGTTTCCAATGCTGGTGTTTTATATCAGTCAGACTGCACTTGGACTGCTGTGAGCTGATCTGAGCCACTTGTCTAAGCAAGGATAAGCTGGCATTGGAGAGGGTCCAAAGACGTTTCAACAGAACAATCCCAGGAATGAAAGGGTTAATGTAAGAGGACTATGAGGATGGCTCTGGGCCTGTACTTGCTGAAGTTTAGTAGAATGAGGAGGGATCTCATTGTAATCTTTAGAATACTGAAAGGCCTCGGTAGAACGGATGTGGGGAGAACGTTTCCTGTGGCGGACCAGAGGGCACAGCCTCAGAATAGAGTGACAGCCGTGTGGAGCAGAGATGAGGAAGAATCTCTTTACCCAGAGGGTGATGGATCTGTGGAATTCATTGCCACAGAAGGTCGTGGAGGCCAAGTTATCTCTTTAGGACGGAGATGAGGAGGACACAAAATTCTGCGGATGCTCCAAATCCAGAGTGACACACAAAAACTCTGGGGGAACTCGGCAGGTCAGGCAGCATCTCTGGAGAGGGATGAAGAGTCAACATTCCGAATTTCTTCAGCCAGAGGGTGGTGAATCTCTGGAATTCATTGGCACGGACGGCCGTGCAGGCCAAGCTATTGGGTATATTTAAAAAGGAGGTCGATAGGTTCTTGATTAGTAAAGACATCAAAGGTTATGGGGAGAAGGCAGGAGATTGGGGTTGAGAGGGATAATGAATCAGCCATGGTGGAATGGGAGAGCAGACTCGATGGCCCAAACAGCCTAATTCTGCCTCTATCTCTTTCTCGGAGAATGTGCAGACTTCAAACAGATGTACTCCTGTGGCGGAGGTTGGAGCTGAACCCTGGGCTCCAGAGACGGGAACACAACCGGTCTGCTGAAGGAGTATCTCCTTTCACTGAGTTTTGAAGGAGTATCCCCTTTCACTGAGTTTTGACTGCCCTGCGTCCGGCCATGTGCAGAGCTCGCTTTGCCCTGAACGCTCTTCAAAGATTGGAGTGCATGGATGCCACCATATACAACCCAGAGATTCATTCGCAGCAGCAGAAAGAAAAACCATAGAATCGATGAAAGCCTGGCAAACAACCAATATGCGAAACTGTGTAAATGTTAAGAAAACAAGTGTTACGAACCCCGTAACTGGGTCACTTACCAGCAAAGATAGAGAGGTCCGTTGAAGTCTGATGATACTATTTTTACAGTATTTATTGATAAAAATACACAAAATAATATCAATGCAAACATACAGATAGTATACGTCGTCAATACTAAATCTAAAAGTGTGGGTATAATAATCAATAAGAAATCGCTCTATCATTGTCTAGGGCGGGGGTCGGCAACCTGCGGCTCCCGAGCCATTTGTGGCTCTTTCACCTCTGTGCTGCGGCTCCCTGTGGCTTTGGGAAATAATTGGTCAGTATTTAATTAAAATGTATTTTATGTTAGTTTGTTAGCTTTTGAAATGTAATTATGGTGATCTTGTACAACCTAAGTGTAGCGACACATTTCCTGCCACATCCGAAACGGCTCACAATTAGCCAGCATTCCGGCTAAGGGAGATAGCCTACGGGGGTTTGTGAGTACGCGTCTTTTGCAGCATCTGCGTCCATGGGGGCTGGGTTGAGGGAGGCTTAAAAGCAAGGCTGTTTAGTTCGAATAAAGCTATCTTTGACTGCAGTTTACTGACACCGCTACAACGTGTTTTTATCGCTGGCTGTCCAGACGGAAGGTGCTGAAACGCTTTGTCGCGTGTCTGGAAGAAGTGAAAACTTTCCTGGGCAGCAAAGGGCTCACCTTTCCTGAGCTGGAACAGCCAGAGTGGCTGGAAAAGCTACACTTCATGGTAGACATGACAGCGCACCTGAACACGCTGAACACAGCTCTTCAGGGGAAAGGACGTACAGCCCTGCACATGTTGGAGGATGTTTTGGCATTCAAGCGCAAGTTGACAGTGCTTGCCAGAGATTTACAGAAAGGCACTTTGTCTCACTTCCCCAATTTGAGAGAGTTCAAACAAGGTCACGACATGATAATTTCGGAGTATTTACATTCTGCAATCATCGCAATGCAAACATCGTTTGGGAAACGCTTCTGTGAGTTCAGAGAGGAAAAAAACACATTATCCTTCCCGGTCACTCCCCTAAGCATCGATCCTTCCCTACTGAATACGACTGCATTGGCAGGTGTGAGTCAACCTGATCTTGAGATGGAACTGGCCGACATAGCCGACAAAGACCTATGGGTGTCCAAGTTTAGACGCTTGACAGCAGACCTTGAAGATGTTGCCCGTCAGAAGGCCGTTCTTGCTCAGAAACACAAATGGAGTGATATTGAAAACCTCACAGATGACAGCTTGCAATCCTGTGTAAAGATGAAGGTGACATCATACAGCCCTGATGTGCAGACGCTGTGTGCTGAGGTCCAGGAGCAGAAATCCCATTAACCAAGTATGATAAATATTTTAATTGCCTATTATTTTACTTATATTCATATTTTTTCATTGTTCAGTGAAATAGTCCTTTCATTTTTCAGGATGACAGCTGGCTGACGTTATTTTTGGTTTGCTGCTGGCGGAAAATTTAAGTTCGGCGTTTTTCATAAATACAAGAAGGACTCAAATAGACATTGAATATTTTACTTAAAAGTAACTTTCAACCCAACGTCTTTTTTTCGGAGTTCAAAATGTTTTTGTTGCATGCAGAAATGTAATTTCGTTTTCTCTGCAGGAGTTCATCAATTTCATAAATGCAACACATTATAGTTTGTTTATACATAGCATAAAGGCAAAAAAAACGTTGTATGCAGTGTTATTTCATTTTAAATGTCAAACGGGTTTTGCGGCTCCCAGTGTTTTCTTTTCTGTGGGAAACGGGTCCAAGTGGCTCTTTCAGTGGTAAAGGTTGCTGACCCCTGGTCTAGGGGATAATGTATTGTCTGATGGAAATATAAAAGTCACTTTTATATCGTTCAAGCTGCAGCGTTTTGGTTTGAGAGAAAGCCCTCTATTGTGGACCTGTACTCTTCCAGGTTGAAGAAGAGGGCGGGGAACATCATAAAGGACTCCTTCCATCCTGCGCACGGACTGTTTGAACTGTAGGCGCTTCAGATCTCTCCAGATTAAGACTAATAGGCACTGGAGAAGTTTTATCCCTACTGCGGTCACTTTGCTGAACAGTTAACTGTCGGCTAACTATTACTTGGATTGCACTACTTGTATGTATAATCTATATTTTCATTTATATTTATCATTAATATTGTTATGAGCAGAGAGACAACATCTGCCGGAAGTAAATTCCTTGTATGTGCACAGGTACTTGGCAATTAAAGTCTGATTCTGATTCTGATTAAAACTTGCCCAGTCCTTTTATGATGTCAATCCTTCGAGAGTCGTTGGGAGTTGATTTCCCCGTTGTTAGCTAAAAACCGTTCTTCTGTGGTCAAGGCACACCGATTCCGGGGCAAATGAAAACGGACACACGTGGCCTTCCCATCGGCTTTTGCTATTACGTTTCTTCTGGTGCGTCTGAGGGGCTGTTCCCACAGACCCTCTTTTATCCTGACTCACAGGGTCTCAGATGTCAATCAGGTTGGGATGATGCAATCCCTCCACCAACCTCCCCCTCGGTTCATTGCCTGGGGCTTCGATGCATGTACAGGATGCAATAAACAAGTCCATCTTCAAGAGACAATAGCCGGTATCAATGGGTCCGCCTTCTCGGAGGCCAGGTCACATTCCAATCTTTATGGATTCTGCATGTCTTTCTCTCATTTCCTGGGTCTCCTGAATGGACTCAATAGTGATCTTGCGATTCTCACCAAGGAGGGGGCTACCCCGCACCCTTCGGCCCCTCAGAGCTGTGGTACATTCATAACACAAGTAATTAATAAATAAACAAGTTGTGTAGTGAATCTCTAGGTTGCGCAATCAGTTCAGGGTTGGGGTGAGTGAAGTTACCCATGCCAGTTCAGGAGCCTGATGGTTGAGGGGTAATAACCATTCCTGAACATGGTGGTGTGGGACCTCAGGCTCCCGTAACTCCTTCCCAATTGTAGCAACGAGAAGAGAGCATGGCCTGGGTGGTGGGGGTCCCTCATGATGAATCCTGCTTTCCCGTGGCAGTGCTCCATGTAGATGTGTTTGGAGGTGGTTTGACGATGATAATAATAGTTGTTATTAAATAATGACAATTATTTATAAAAGAAAACTGGAAAAACTTTTTAAGTCAAAGCTCTTGCATGCATCTGGAAAGTACCTTGCATCACTTTATCCTCGAATTCCAATATCTAGAGGGGCTAGAAGGCCACATGGCGTCAATCAGTAATCACAAGGGATTCTGCAGATGCTGGAATCCTTGAATGGCACACACAAAGTAGTGGAAGAACTCAGCAGGCCGGGCAGCATCTATGGAGGAGAATAAACAGTTGATGTTTCAGGCTGAGTTTTGCTGAAGGGTCTCAGCCCGAAATGTTGGCTGTTTATTGGCCTCCATAGATGCTGCCTGACCTGCTGAGTTCCTCCAGCACTTAGTGTGTGTGTGTGTGTGTGTGTGTTATTTTGGAAGCTGTAGCTACACACTGTTCTTCGATCCCACGGAGTCCGGACAGAACGGGGCTGTGACAACGGGTGTCTCACGCACCCTAACTCGATGCAAGACCCTAACCCCCCTCCTTCCCTGTCCTACACCCCTCCCCACCTCCGTGACCCCCTCCCTATCTCAATGACATCTTCCTTCCCCTACACCTCTCCCCGTCTCTGTGATGTCCTCCCTATCCTACACCCTTTACAACTTCCATGACCCCTTCCTTCCCCTACACCCCACACTATCTGTGACATACTCCCTCCCTCCCCTGCACCCTTCTCTGTTTCTATCATCCCCTTCCACCCCGGTCTCTGTGACGCACTCCTTCCCCTACAGCCCTTCCTGTCTCTGTCTGTGATCCTCTCAGGAACCTCTAGGAGGAGCCACCGAGCGTTGTGTTGGGAGCTGCGGTACTCTGGTGGGGGCGCTAGAGTGGGAGGTCCAGCGATTGGCCCGAGACACACCCGAGGGAAGACCGTCGGGAGGGCTGGGGCGCTGTAGTGGGAGGACCGCTGAGTCTTACTACCGCTCAACTGTTCCGCACTGATGCTCGCTTCCGGTTTTGTCTGCGGCATCAACTTCATCCCACTCTCAGTTCCCCCCCCGCCCCTTTATTCTCAATCCCTGGGCGCTGTAGCGGAAGAGCCGCTGGAGGACCGTGGCGCTAGGCCTACGGAAGATCGTGGCACTGACAGCGGCAGGGTAATTGGGAGGACCGCGGCGGTGTAGTGGGAGGACCGTGGCGGTGTAGTGGGAGGACCGTGGCGGTGTAGTGGGAGGACCTTCGAAAAGACCGCGGGGCTGCAGCGGGCGGGCAACTGGGAGGACAGTGACGATGTAGTGGGAGGACCGCGGCGGTGTAGTGGGAGGACCTTCGAAAAGACCGCGGGGCTGCAGCGGGCGGGCAACTGGGAGGACCGTGACGATGTAGTGGGAGGACCTTCGAAAAGACCGCGGGGCTGCAGCGGGCGGGCCCGTGGGAGGACCGTTGCTGTGCTGCTGAGCGGCTCCTGGCAGCATCGGAGCGGTGAGGAGAGGCCGGAGGGGAGGGTAATAATGAGGGAGCATCATTGGGGAATGAGAAGGGAATGTGGGAGTGGGGTGAGGGACGGAGGGGAGGGAGGCATCAAAAAGGGAATCAGGAAGAGGGAATGAACGAGGGAGAGTGAGGTAGGAGGAATGATGGATGAGGGAGGCAGCGGGAGGTGATGAGGGGGAAGGAGGTGAGTAGGGAAAGGTTGAATGAGGGAGAGGGAATAAGTGATGGAGGGAGGGATGAATGAGAGGGAATGAGGAGGTATAGGATGGATAGCCAGACAAATGATTGAGGAGAAAGGGATCGAGAGTGAGTGAATTTGGGAGGCTGACAGGTAATGAGGGAGGGAGAGCAGGAAAGGGATGGTGAGGGAGAAGGTCAGTTGGGAGGGGAGATGTTCCAGTCTCAGTGGGGTGAGAATTCACTCATGGGTAAATCGCCTTTGCAATGGGGCACAAAGTTGGCTGGGACCGGAGCTGGAACTCCCAGATGACCAGGAACTGGGAATATAGTGAGGGAGAGGGGTGATGTGGAGAAATGAGAGAGTGCAGAGAGGGATGAAGGTGGTGTTTGAGACAAGGGGAATAGTTGGGGTATTAAAATCAGCTTTAATCAGCGAGGCCACGTGCTGGTAAACAAGAATAATATAGATGGCCAGGGTATGGATGTGGCGGGCAATAACTGTGATGTAATGGAATTCAAGCTCCTCGTGCTGACAGCATGGCTGTTGTCAGGGGGACAGACAGCAGCGTTAACTTAGTTATGTCACTTACCACCACCTGCACGTTTCTGGTTTTCGCAAAGGGAAATGTATCTGAAATGCCAAAAAAGCTAAAATATTCAGTACTGAGGTGCCAGAGAGTCTGTGATAAATCCCGTGGGCTGGCTTGGCCAACTTTAGCGTCAGCTTTACTTTTGCTGACTTGTGTTGTGATATTTGTTGTTTTGTAGCAGTGGACGGTGCTGGTATAATAAAATGCTCTACTTTAAAAAATAATTGAATGGTGTTAAATGGTGGTGAAGTGGTGTTCATTGGTTCATGTACCGCTCAGGGAGCTGATTGTGGAGGGAGGAAGTTGTTTCTGAGTGGAGAATTAAACTTCCAGAGGTCTGAGACACATACTGGGTCAGGTGTAGGATCTGTTGGTGCGGGGTGTGTCGGTGTTACAGTGAGGGGTGTGGAGTGTGTTGTCACAGTGAGTGGTGAGGGGTGTGTTGGTGTTACAGTGAGGGGTTCGTCAGCGTCCCTTGCAATCCTTTTGGTCTTAACATATCTGTTGAATCTCTCAGGATTCTCCTTCAGCTTGTCTGCTAGAGCAACCTCATGTTTTCTTCTATCCCTCCTGATTTCTTTCTGGTGCTCCGTAAGCTGCGTATTTGTTACGACCTCCTATACCCGCTGTGTAGACCCTTCTTCTTTGTAACCAGGGCTTCTTGAAAGCCAAGGTTCCCTACAGCTGTTACCTTTACCTTTTAGTCTGACAGGCACATACAAACTTTGTACTCTCAAAATCTCACTTTCGAAGGCTTCCCACTTACTAAGTTCACTTTTGCCAGAAAACAGTCTGTCCAAATCCACACTTGCCAGATCATTTCTGATACCATCAAAATTGCCCTTTCCCCAATTTAGAATCTCAACCGAATCCTTTTGCATATTTACTTTGAAATTAATGGCTTCGTGATCACTGGGTGCAAAGTGTTCCCCTACACAAACTTCTGTCACCTGCCCTGTCTCGTTCCCTAATAGCAGATCAAGCGTCATGCGCTGTCGTTGGGACTGCCACATACTGATGAAGGAAACTTTCCTGGACGCATTTGACAAACTCTGTCCCCTCTAGGTCCTTTTACAGTATGGGAGTCCCAGTCAATAGCTGAAAAGTTAAAATCACCTACTGCAATCTCGTCCTCGTCCTCAGAACCTCCTTTCCGTTGCCCTAGCTAACAAATCCCTGCTGACCACAGGTCGTATCTTCTGCCCCCCACCAATCCTTCTGAGTCACAGAGCCAGACTCAGTGCCAGATATCTGACCGCTGTGACTTTCCTCTGCTAGGTCACCCATTGCCCCCTCCCCCAACAGGATCCAAAATAGTATGGCCACTCTGCACTGGCTCTTTAACCCCCTTCCCCAGCCTGACTGTCATCCAGTTTCCTGCGTAATGCACCTTGGGTGTAACAACCTCTCTACGTACTGTATCACCCCCCCCCCCCCCAGCCTTCCAAATGATTAGGAATTTATCCAGTTCCAGTACTAGCTCCTTAAGGAGGATTGTTGCAAGCTCGAGGATGCACCTCGAGGGTGTAGTTGGGGACACCGGAGGTCTCCCTGCCTTCCCACATCCTGCAAGAGGAGCATTCCACTATCCTCCGTGGCATTTCTACTGTTCTAACTGAGCAAGTATAAATTAGGAAAAACCATAAGCTGGGGGGGTGGGGGTGTTGGGGAGGAAAAATACTCTACCTACTGCTTTTGCCTTCTCTCACTAAAACGTCTCTCCACTGAAACCTCGATGAGTTAAAGCCTCAAATACCCCACTCTAGACTCTGTCCATTCTGACAGTGGCCACTCCACTTACCCCTGGCTTACTTTAATTTATTCTCGCCAATCAAAGCACCAAACTGTTGTGAGTCGCTGTCTTTTCTGCTCCATCAGCGACCCTGAGTCAGCTACACCTTCTCAGGCTTCCGATCTCCAATTTGCCCTGCTCAAAGTCTTCTTGTGGTCCCTGTCTGGCTTTCGGAGTGTGTTTGATCAGTCCCACACAACAGACCCGAAAGCCCCAGATGACTCGATATTGTAGCTGAGCATTCTGACAGCCCTGCAGTCACACTGAAAGTCTGTCTTTCATTTCTACGGGGGTTTCCTCTGATGCTCAGCAGCGACTGAAAATCAATCTCCTGCGATTTTCATGAACGATCTCTGTAGTTTATAGAGAATGGTGTGAAAAAAAATGCAATGAGTGGCAGTTCAAGGCGTTTTCGCCCATTGGAACTGCCACTCACTGGATGGTGTACTTTTAAAAATTTTTCGCACTATTCTCTGTAAACTCCAGACATTATTCATGAAAATCGCAGGAGATGAGCAGTTTCTGTGATACTCAGACCTTCCTGTCTGGCTCCAACAATCATTCCACGGTCAAAGTCAGATCTGATTTCTTCCTCCATTTTGAGGGGGTGTGACGTCACGGTGAACGGTACGCCGGTGTCGCGGTAAACGGTGGACCAGTGTCACGGTGAGGGGCACGCCGGTGTCATCGTGAGGTGCGAGGGTCACGTCGGTGTCACGGTGAGGGAGTGTATCGGTGTTAACGTGGGGTATGTTGCTGTCGCTGTTAAGAATGCGGGCTGTGTCAGTGTCACAGTGAGATGTCTGTAGGTCATTCCGCCGAGTCCTTGCAGTGGATGGCGGTGTACATTACTGTCCAGTACTGCAGGCAGTACTCCCTGAGCGAGCTTGCCGGTGTTCACTGCGAAACTGCAGCCTCTCTCAGTGGGTGAGCTGCTATTCTTGTGGTCTCTGTCTGGGCTTTCAGAAGGTGTTTGATCAGTCTCACGTAACAGGCTTGCCCGCAGACCCAAAAGCCTCAGATGACACTGTGACTGAATGATCAAACGGGCACAGTCTGCCTTTCAGTTCCACAGGGGCTTTCCGTGCCGTTCGGCGACCCACAGATCTGGTGATTTGGGCATAGTTACTCTGAACACAGGGGAATACACTCCGTAAACACTTTACTAGGTACAGACCTTTTGGATCTGAACTGGAGGGGAACGAATATCCCGGCAGGAGGGTTTGCTCGTTCTTCACGGGGGATGGTTTAAACTGGAGCTGCAGGTGGATGGGGAACAGAGAGCCCGAACACAGATAGTAGAGTGGTTGTGGAGGAAGATAGTCAGTTTACATACAAAGTCAGGATTCAAAAGGTCGAGCTTGCTAGGACTATCGTTCTGAGCTGCACAGACTTGAACATAAGAAGCATTGTAGGAAAAGCGGATGAGCTCAGTATGGATCAGCACTAGGAATTGTGATATTGGAGCCATTGCAGGAGGGGGCAGTGCTCAGTCAGGACCGGTTGGAGACCTCGTATACAGGCTTTATGGGTCGAACTGAGGAATAAGAAAGGTATGACCACATTAATAGCGTTATAGACCACCCAACAGTACGTGGAATTTAGAGGAGCAAATTGGTAGATGGATTGTTGCAAGAAGCATAAGGTTGTGATAGTTGGTGATTTTTAACTTTCCACATAATGACTGGGACTCCTAAACAAGATAGGATAGAGTTTGTCAAATATGTTTAGGAAAGTTTCCTTCTTCAGTTCGGCAAAGGCCCAACGAGAGAGACTGAGGTGGTAGATCCCTGATTAGGGGCAGGTGACAGAATTTGTGCAGGGAGCACTTCTCACCTGGTGATCATAATGCCATTAGTTTCGAGGTTGTTATGGAAAAGGGTAGGTCTGGTCCTTGTGTTGAGATTCAAAATGGGAGAAAGGCCCATCTTGATGGTATCAGAAAGGATCTGGCAAGTGTGGACTGGGGTGGGCTGTTTACTTTGAAAGGTGCACTTGTTAAGTTGGAGGCCAGTGAGGTGAAATTTTGTAAGTACAGCGTTTGTGTGGTTTTGTCAGAATAAATGGCAAGGAGAGTAGGTTTAGAGATAGGCCCTGGTTAAGAAAAAGAAGGAACAGATGAGATATTAAAGGAATATAAGACAAGCAAGAGAATACTTCAGGAAATCAGGAAGGCTAAAAGAAGACTTGAGGTTGCTCTAGCAGACGAGGTGAAGGAGAATCCAAAGGGATTCTACAGATATATTAAGAGCAAAAGGATTGCAAGGGATAAGATTGGTCCTCTGGAAGATCAGAGTGGTAATCTGTGCGTGGAGCCAAGGGAGATGGGGGAGAACTTAAAATAGATTTTTTGCATCTGCCTTTACTCGGCAGATGGACACAGAGTCTGTAGAAGTGACGCAAAGCAGGACCGAGGTCATGGACCCTGTACATGGAGGTGTTTGCTACCCTGAGGCTACCCTGAGGCTGATACTTAAAACATCCTCAGCCATGTGTGAGGTGCCAGATTGGAGGATAGCTAATGCCATTCTGTTATTTAAGAAAGGTTCCAATCACAACCCAGGAAATTATAGGCCGGTGAGCCTGACATCAGTAGTGGGAAATTTATTGGAAAGTATTCTAAGGGACTGTATGTATGAGTATTTGGATAGATATGGACTGATTAGGAATAGCCTACATGACTTTGTGCATGGTAAGCTGTGTCTGACCAATCTTAGAGTTTTTCAAGGAAGCTACCAGGAGAGTTGTTGAAGGCAAGGCAGTGGATGTTGTCCTCATGGATTTTAGCAAGGCCTTTGACAGGGTTGCTCGAGAAGGTTCAGTCCCTTGGCATTCAAGATGAATTGATTAGACACGGGCTTCACAGAAGAAGTGGTTGTAGATGGTTGCCTCTCTGACTGGAGGCCCATGACTGGTGATGTGCTGCTGGTTCCCTTGTCGTTTGTCATCTGTATCAGTGATCTGGATGATAATGTGTTTAACTGGATCAGCAGACTTGCAGATGACACCGAGGTTGGGATGTAGTGGACAGTGAGGAAGGCTGACAAAAGTTTGGAATGGGATCTGGACCGGCTGGAAAATGGCGGATTGAATTAATGCAGACAAGTGTGAGGTGTTGCAGTTCGGTAGGGCCAACCGGGCGGGGCACTGAGGAGTGTGGTAGGACAACGGGATCTGGGAATATTGATCCATAATTGCTTGAAAGTGGGGTCACAAGTAGATTGAGTCGTAAAGAAAGCTTTTGGCACATTGGTCTTCATAAGTCAATGTACTGAGTACAGGAGATGGGTTGCTATGTTGAAGTTGAATAAGACGTTGGTGAGGCCTAATCTGGAGTGTTCTTTGCAGTTCTGGTCACCCACCTCCGGGAAAGATGGAAATAAGATTGAAAGAGTGCAGAGAAAATTCACGAGGATGTTACCAGAATTTGAGGAGCTGAGTTAGAGGGAAAGGTTGATTAGGTTAGGTTAGGACTTTATTGCCTGAGGCAAGGCAATAAAGATTGAGGTGAGCTTTGATAGAGGCATACAAAATTTTGTGGGGTGTAGCTAGGGTAAATGCAAGCAGGCTTTTTCCGCTGAGGTTGGGTGAGAATATAGCTGGAGGTTATAGTTTAAGGGTGAAAGGTGCATTTGGGTTCAATTGTAACATTCAAGAGAAATTTGGATAGGTACTTGAGGGCATTGGTCCAGGTTGATGGTACTAGGCATGTTTCTGTGATACAGTATTCCATGGAACTCAGCATGGTCTTCTGCTGTTGTAGCCTAGCCACTTCTAAGTGTTGTACATTCAGAGATGTGTGGTTGTTTGTCACCATCCTGTCAGCTTGAACCAGTCTGGCCATTCTCCTCTGACCTCTCTCGTTAACCAGGGGTTTTCGCCCACAGAACTGCCGCTCACTGGGTGTTTTCTTTTCATTTTTTGCACCGTTCTCTGTAAACTCCAGAGACTGCTGTGCGTGAAAATCCCAGGAGATCAGCAGTTTCTGAGATACTCAAACCACCCTGTCTGGCACCGACAATCGTTCCATGGTCATAGTTACTTAGGTCACATTTCTCCCCCGTTCAGATGTCTGGTCTGAACAACAACTGAACCTCCTGACCACGCCGACATGCTTTTACGCATTGAGTTGCTGCCACGTGACTGGCTCATCAGATATTCACAGTAATGTGAAGGTGTACAGGTGTGTCTAATAATGTGACCACTGAGTGCACTGTATGTCCGAAGTTAAAAGCAGGTGGGTGCTGTGGAATTGATAGGTGTGTGTGTGTGTGTGTGTCTGAGTTTTATGTGAGGCGTGCATGTGTCGATGTTACAGTGAATGGCGTGGGGTTTGTCTGTGTCACGGCGAGGGTCGTGGAGATCAATCTAACCATGTAGCTTTCCATTTTTCTTTCATACAAGTACTTACCTAAGAGTCTCTTTAACGTACCTGCTCCTACCACGCACCCACCATTCCCTGTATATAAAACTTACCTTTGACATCCCCACTGTACTTTCCCCAATCTCCTTGAAATTATGCCTTCTTTCCACCCAGAGAAAAAGGTACTGACTGTCCATTCTATCTAAGCCTCTTATCATCTTGTACATCTCTATCTTCTCTCATCCTCCTTCGTGCCAAAGAAAAAGCTCTAGCTCATTCACCCTTCCCTCGTAAGGCATGCTCCCTAATCCCGTCAGCATCCCAGTAGATTTCCTCTGCACCCTCTCCGACACCTCTGCATCCTTTGGATAATGAGGCGATCAGACTGACCATAATACTCCCAGCTGTGGCCTAACCAGAGCTTTATAGAGCTTCAACATTACCTCGCGGCCCTAGAACCCAGTCTCCCAGCTAAAGATGGCCAGCCAGCATATGCCTTCTCAACCACCCTCTCAACTTGCGGATGCATTGCCCTCCCAAGTTCCTGTTCAATCTCTCTCCCTCACCTTTCAGTTCTTGATTCCCCAACCCTGAGGATAAAGACCGTGCATTCACCCTGTCAGTGCCCATCATGAATACTTCTATAAGATCACCCCCTCAGCCTCCTACACTTCTCTGAATGAAGTCCCCACCTGCCCACTCACTCCCTATCACCAAGTTTCTCATGTCCCGGACTCAGTCCTTTTTAGGTTTGATTTTTTTCTTCTCCTCCTTAAGCCCATCACCCCAACTGTGGCATAGGCTGCCGACAGCAGCTCACCAGAGTCTGTCCTGGGCTGAAGGTTGATCGTTCCTCTGGCTTCTTTCACGGCACGACTTCATACATCAAAGTGAAGATCCTTCCTGTCCGAGGCATGAGCACTTTGGAGCTTCTGTGGGCGTTTCTGTAACTCCAGCTTTTTATGGGGATAGGGTGCCCAACCCTCCTCCCCTCACAGCCAGGCTTGGGACTGTCCTTGGCGGAATTAAAGGCCTGTTGTTGATCGTCTTTTCTCGTTCTCCTCAGGGTGACGTGAGACCATGGAGATGCTACCAGACCATGTGAGGCACAGAGTGGGGGCCACGGCGATGGCCCAGAGGTCTGCTGCATCCAGCAGCACCATGGTAAGGAACTGATACATCCCCACCACCCTGTCTGATGCCCAAAAGCTCTTGGCAGACATGGAAATCGCAGGGGGTTTGAATCCCCATCAGCACTGGAAATCGCAGGGGGTTTGAATCCCCATCAGCACTGGAAATCGCAGGGGGTTTGAATCCCCATCAGCACTGGAAATCGCAGGGGGTTTGAATCCTCAACAGCATTGGGTGGTGTTGGGTTGAACAGCTGCACAAACACAGAAACTATGTCCCATGGTATCCCTGTTCACCTTTCTACCCTTTCACACTCCTCCCGTTTCCCTGTGTCTTTCTCTAACACAAGAAAGTCTCTGTAGACACTGGAAATCCACAGCCACACACGCACAAGGTGCTGGAGGAACTCAGCAGGTCAGGCGGCATCTGTGGAAATGAATAAACAGTTGATGTTTCAGGCTGAGACCCTTCATCAGGACGGAGAAGGGAGGGGGAAGGTGCCAGAATAAAAAGGTGGGTGGGAGGAGAAGGAGGTTATCTCGAAGGCAATAGGAGAAGACAGGTGGGTGGAAAAGCTGAAGGGCTGTAGAAGGAATCTTGATAGGAAGGGAGAGTGGATGTTAGGTGAAAGGGACCTGGGGGAAGTAATAGATATGTGAGAGGAAGTGAAAGGTCAGAGTGGGGGATAGAGGGGGGATTGGAGGGGGGAATTTGTTTTCAGGAAGGAGAAATCGATATTCACGCCATTGGGTTAGAGGCTACCCAGACAGACTGTGTTGCTCCTCCACGCTAAGAATGGCCTCATCTTGGCACAACTTGGGCCAACTTGTCAGAACGAAAATAGGAATTAAAATGTTTGGTCACCGGGGAGTCCCGCTTCTGTCAATGGTGCGGAGGTGCTCGAGGAAGCGGCCCCCAATTTTCGACGGGAAGTTATCTTTCTCTGCCATTTCCCCTTTGAACCCTCGGAGTCAGGTTTAGCGTCATGTCATGTCCGCAAGTGCACGCACACGCAAGTGCCTTGGAAATTGGAATTGGTTTATCATTGTCACATGTACCAAGATACGGTGAAAAGCTTGTTCTTGCATAGTGTTCATTCAGATCAGATTGTTGCGCAGTTCATTGAGGTAGAACAAGGTAAAACAATAGCAGAATGGCCCAAGCCCAGAGCATATTGATAAGACGGGCCCGGGTCCGAGTGCGAGGAAAGACCCGGTTTTTGGACGATTTAAACACCTGGATGGATGGATTGAAAAAGGCAGGTTGTTGGGACCAGAGCTGAGGGTCGGGCCAGTTCTGCTCACTGCTCTGCGCTTTACTGACCTAAGATTGAGGCTGTGGGCTGCCCCAGAATTTGTGTCTGCCAGTTCTGTGACACATTGCTCTGCTGGTGATGAACTGAGGTTGAGGCTGTGGGCCTGCTCCACATTCAGGTCTATGGACTAACTTTGGTTCTGAATGCTGCTGTTGTTGCTTGTTTTTACTGTTTGCACAATTTGTGTTTTTTCTCCTCTGTGTGCATTGGCCATTTGTCGGTCTTTTTAAAAATGGGTTCTATTGGGTTTCTAGTTTGGTGGCTGCCTGTAAGCAGACAAATCTCAAGGTTGCAAAATGTTTACATACTTTGATAGTAAACGTGCTTTGAACTCTGACTTTAAAGTGTAACAGTTAAAGAGAAAGTGTAGCGCAGGTGAACAATATGTGCAAGATCATAACAAGGTAGATTGTAAGATCGGGAGCTAATCTGATCGGATGACAGTGGGACAAAAGCTCTCCTTGAGCCTGTGCTACATGATTTCAGGCTTTTCTATCTTCTGCTTGACAGGAAGGTGGGGGAAGAATTGAAACTGGCATATTATTGTCAAATGTACTGAGGTAGAGTGAAATGCGGTCTTGCATGCCGTCCGTACAGAATGCAACAGTGCATTGAGGTAGAACCAGGTAAAACAATAACAGAATGCAGAATCTAGCTTCAGGTATGATGGCGCCATTAAGTGGCAACTGTTCGCATGCATCAAGTATTCCCGTTTAGGACGACTGCAGCTGAAATCCACAGTCATAGCCATGGGCATTTTGGTAAGAAACATCATTCTAAGATGTTTAAAGGATCTGTCGATTCTGAAAATCGATTAACCTCAGATGTCATACTTGGATTGCGAATGCAGTTCCCGTTTAAGAAAAGGGAACCTGGGATGCCGTGCTGAAATGCAGAAGCCTGAGACTTTCACTCCTGACTATCCTGCTGGTGAATCTACAGTCTCTGGAAAATAAAATTGAAAGCCTCAGAGCAAGATTGCGGTACCAGAGGGACATTAGCGACTGCTATGTACTTTGCTTCACGAATACATGGCTAACTTTGCAGGATATGTTGCAGATGACAGAAAGCTGGGTGGCAGTGTGAAATATGAGGAGGATGTTGGGAGAATGCAGGGTGACTTGGACAGGTTAGGTGAGTGGGCAGATGCATGACAGATACAGTTTAATGTGCATACATGCGAGGTTATCCACTTTGGTGGCAAGAACAGGAAAGCAGATTACTATCTAAATGGTGTCAAGTTAGGAAAAGGGGGAAGTACAATGAGATCTAGGTGTTCTTGTACATCAGTCACTGAAAGTAAGCATGCAGGTACCGCAGGCAGAGAAGAAAGCTAGTGGCATGTTGGCCTTCATAACAAGGGGAATTGAGTATAGGAGCAAAGAGGTCCTTCTGCAGTTATACAGGGTCCTGGTGAGACCACACCTGGAGTATTGTGTTCAGTTCTGGTCTCCAATTTTGAGAAAGGACATTCTTGCTATTGAGGGAGTGCAGCGTAGGATCACGAAGTTAATTCCTCGAATGGCGGGACTGTCATATGTTGAAAGATTGGTGCGACTGGGCTTGTGTACACTGGAATTTAGAAGGATGAGGGGGATCTGATTGAAACATATAAGATTATTAAGGGATTGGACACGCTAGAGGCAGGAAGCATGTTCCTGCTGATGGGTGAGTCCAGAACTAGAGGCCACAGTTTAAGAATAAGGGGTAGGCCAATTAGAACAGAGTTCACAAATAACTTTTCGCCCAGAGAGTTGTGGATCTGTGGAATGCTCTGCCTCAGAATGCAGTGGAGGCCAATTGTCTGGATGCTTTCAAGAAAGAACTCTTAAAAATAGCGGAGTCAATGGATATGGGGAGAAGGCAGGATTGGGGTACTGAATGTGGATGATCAGCCATGATCACAGTGAATGGCAGTGCTGGCTTGAAGGGCCAAATGGCCTACTCCTGCACCTACTGTCTATAAAACCAGCAATTTTGAATGCAGTGGTGCAGCCCATTACTATTCTCTGCAAGGACAGGACAGCTCAGTCCTATAAAGGCAGAGGAGGCGGAGCACCCTTTATAATTAACATCGTGGTGCATGGATGTGGTGGTTCTGTCTCAACCCTGTTCACCCGATCCGGAACATCTAGTGGTTAAGTGCCGTCCATCTTCTCTGCAGATGGAGTTTTCTGTTGTCATACTGGTAGTGGTGTACATTCCTGCTCAGCGCAATGCCAGGCATGCATTGGAGGAGCTGTGCAACTTAATTAGCAGGCATGAAACTGCTACCCTAGCATCACGGGGTGGATTTCAGCCAGGGCAGTTTGAAGAGATCTTTGAGCAACTATTACAGACATATTTGACCACTACTATACCATCATCAAGAACGCTATCCCATGCCTGCTCTTTGAAAATCTGATCACCTGACTGACGGACCCAAGCCCTGCCTCATGTTCGAGCAAGCATTCGTAGATCGACTGCCCGAGGACATACATCTGCTGCTGGCCGACGCAGATTTCAGCGACCCCTGGAAGGTAGACGTGCTGTGGAAAGCCAAGAGGGAGAGCGTGGCGTCCGTCAGTCAGATTAACAGGCCACATGCCCAACAGCAGACTAAACCAGGCCTGGCATGGGGGCGCACACAACACAGAGGCAGGAGTGAGGAGGCCAGTGAACAGTGGTGTTTCTACCACCAGCAGTGGGGCACAAAAGCCCGCTGTTGTCGCCCGCCCTGCAAGGGCCAGGGCCAGGGCCAGCTGCCGCTAATGACTATGGCGGCTGGCCACCAGGACAGCCTCTTGTACGTCTGGGACAAACAGTCGGGGCGCTGCTTCTTGGTCGACACCGGAGCAGAGATCAGCGTCTTGCCCCCGATGGGGTACGACACCCGCAACAGGAAGCCAGGACCCACCCTGAGGGCCGCAAACGGCAGCACGATACAGACCTATGGCACCCGCACAGTGCAGCTGCAGTTCGGCGCCAGCCGGTTCACGTGGGACTTCACACTGGCCGCCGTGGCCTAACCACTCTTGGGGGCGGACTTCTTGCGAGCTCACAGCTTGCTGGTCGACTTGCAAGGGAAAAGACGGGTACATGCTGAGACTTTCCAGACGTTCTCCCTGGGTGAAGCCAAGTTGCCAGCCCCACACCTGGACTCCATCACACTGTCGGACAATGAATTCACCGGGATCCTGGTGGACTTTCCATCGATTCTGGCACCGCAGTTCACGGCAGCCATGCCCAGACACGGGGTACAGCACCACATTCCGATCCAGGGACCACCCCTCCACGCCCGCGCATGAAGACTCTCCCCGGAAAAGCTCCGCCTGGCGAAGGAGGAGTTCAGGAGGATGGAGGAATTGGGGATTGTACGGAGGTCCGACATCCCATGGACCTCCCCCCTGCACATGGTGCCCAAAGCAGCCAGGGGTTGGAGACCATGCGGCAACTACCGCAGACTGAACGAGGCTACCACTCCAGACCGTTACCCCGTGCTGCACATACAGGACCTGCACGGGGCAAGAATCTTTTCCAAAGTAGACCTCGTCTGGGGATACCATCAAATCCTGGTGCACCCTGAAGACATCCTCAAAACAACACTCATCACCCCGTTCGGCCTGTTCGGGTTCCTCTGAATGCCGTTCGGCCTGAAGAATGCCACACGGACGTTCCAGCGGCTAATGGATGCGGTGGGACACGACCTGGTCTTTGCGTTCATCTATTTGGACGACATCCTTATAGCCAGCAGTAGTCGTCAGGAGCATCTGTCCCACCTCCGCCAGCTCTACTCCCGCCTGAGTGATTTCGGCCTCACGATCAACCCGGCCAAATGCCAGTTCGGTCTCGATACCATCGACTTCCTGGGCCACAGGATTACCAAAGACGGGGCAACACCTCTGCCCACCAATGTAGACGCAGTCCGCTACTTTGCCCAGCCCAACACGGTCAAAGGCCTGCAGGAGTTCATTGGTATGGTGAACTTCTACCACCGTTTCCTCCCCTCAGCAGCCCGTATCATGCACCCTTTGTACACCCTGATGTCGGGTAAAGGCAAGGACATTACTTGGGACGAGGAGGCCGCGGCCGCTTTCGTTAAAGCCAAGGAAGCCTTGGCAGATGCCGCGATGCTGGCGCACCCCAGAATGGACGTTCTGACCGCCGAGGGGTGCTGGCAACCCCTGGTGTTCTTCAGCAAGCACCTACGATCACCCCAAACTCAAGTACAGTGCTTTCGAACGGGAGCTGTTGCCACTGTATCTGGCAATCCGGCATTTCAGGTACTTCTTAGAAGGTAGGCTGTTCACCGCGCTCACAGACCACAAACCGTTGACCTTCGCGTTCAGGAAGGTGTCCGATCCCTGGTCGGCTTGCCAGCAGCGACATCTGTCCTACATCTCTGAGTACGCGACGGACATCCAGCATGTCTCGGGGAAGGACAACGTCGTGGCGGATGCACTCTCCAGACCAGCTGTCCAGGCCCTGTCCCTGGGGGTGGACTATGCAGCACTGGCGGAGGCACAACAGGCAGATGACCAGCTACAGGACCGCAGTCTCGGGTTTGCAGCTGCAGGACTTTCTCGTAGGCCCAGGTCCAGGAGGCCCAGGACCCTCCTGTGCGACGTGGCTACCCGCCAACCTCGCCCCATCGTCCCAGCAGCCTGGAGGCGGTGGGTTTTCGACTCCATACACGGTTTGGCGCACCCATCTATCAGGACAACTGTCCGGCTGGTCTCCAGCAAGTTCGCGTGGCACGGACTTTGCAAGCAGGTCAGTGAATGGGCCAGAGTGTGCGCAGTGCCAAACAGCCAAGGTGCAGCGGCACACTAAAGCCCCGCCGCAGCAGTTCGAACCCACCCACCGGAGGTTCAAACAGATTCATGTGGATATCGTGGGCCCCCTACCAGTGTCCCGAGGAGTGCGGTACCTCCTAACTATGGTAGACCGGTTCATGAGGTGGCCAGAGGCGGTCCCGCTCACCGACACATCTGCCGATTCCTGCACCCGAGCACTGATTACAACTTGAGAAGCACGCTTCGGGGTACCAGCCCACATTACCTCTGACAGAGGTGCCCAGTTCACCTCCACCCTGTTGGGAACACAGCTGCACCACACTACTGCCCACCACCCACAGTCGAACGGACTGGTGGAACGCTTCTACCATCACTTGAAGTCGGCTCTCATGGCCCGCCTGAGAGGACCTAACTGGGTGGACGAGTTTCCCTGGGTCCTGCTTGGAACTCGCACAGCGCCCAAAGAGGATCTGCACGCCTCATTGGCCGAGTTGATGTACGGTGCACCCCTGGCCGTCCCAGGAGAGTACATACCAGCCCCAAGGGGGCAAGAGGTGGAACCCGCAGCAGTCCCGGACAGGCTATGCAAAAGGCTTGGCAACCTGGCCCCTGTACCAACTTCGCAGCATGGACGGACACCGACCCATGTACCCAAAGACCTGCAGAACTGTAAGTTTGTGTTTGTATGAAGTGGCGGACACTGGGCACCGCTACAGCGGCCGTACGAGGGGCCATTCAGGGTGATCAACAACAACGTGGTCCATGTACGTTCAGGACATTGGGGGGAGAGAGGAGGTTTTCACGGTGGACCGACTCAAACCAGCCCATGTGGACCAGCCGGTCGAGGTTCAGGCACCGTGGCACAGAGCCAGACCTCCCAAACAGAGGCTGATCCAGACTGTGGACATTGGGGGCTGTATTGCCGGTTCTGGGGGGGGGGGGGTTATGTGGCGACCCACTTTCCATGCAGGCGAACCGCCTCACAAATAGCCAGCACGCGGAGGGAGACTTTGGTAATGCACCTCCGACGTCATTTCCGCCCGGAGAGGGCAGGCGCTAGGTATTTAAATGCCAGCGCCGCGAAGTTTGAATAAACTAGTCTCGAAACGACTTACCGACTGCGTGTCGTTATTTCAGCGCTGTGTGTAGCAGATCACTACACTGTTCAATATACGTATACTGTAATTGATTCACATTTATTAAAATTGCATTGAACTATTGCTACTAAGTTATCAAATTTCATGATACATGCCAGTGGTGATAAACCTAATCCCAATTCTGATATTCCCACCTTCTCAAAGTTAATGCTAAAATTGCATTTGACTCAACCTGCACGTTAACATTTAGGGAGTTCTGCACAGACTTCCAAGTCTCTTTGCACCTTTGATTTCTGAATTTGCTCCCCGTTTAGAAATTAGTTAGTGCCTTTATTCCTTCTAGCAAAGTGCTTCTCCGCGATCTCCCTTGAAATGAGCACCAGGTGGTGCCAAACTGGTGTCTGCATGGGAAACAGTTTAGGGGCTTGTTTGGGGATCTCAGCACCCCTCCTGGGAAGGCAGCTGGCTATCGTCAGGCAAGGAGGAGGCGAGTGGAGCTTGTTTGGTGGGTAGGTGTGTGGTCAGTGTTGTTGGTAAATGGTGGGGGTGTTGTTGGACAGGGTCTTGGGGTGGTTTGGACATGTTGCACTTGTGGAGATTGACTGTAAATGGGCCATGCACAAAGTTAACAGCCACACCTGTAACAACATTGCTATGCAATGGAAAGCGGGAGTGCAAATCTTTCATCCAGGCCTTGCTGCCATCAGGAAGGAGGTACAGGAGTCTGAGATCCCACACCACCAGGTTCAGCAACAGTGGATAACTTCACTCACCCCAACCCACAGACCTAATGTTTTAATATTACTTATCTATTTATAATTATTATTTTTATTGGTACTTGCACAGTTTGTCTTCTTTTGCACGTTGGTTGGCTGTAGTCTCAGCATGTAATCTTCCACTGATTCTATTGTATTTTTTTTACTGTGAACGCCCGCAAGGAAATGAATCTCAGTGTAGTATCTGGTGACATGTACGTGCCTTGGTAATGAACTTTGAACTTCAAAAAACCTTAGAATCAGAATCGGGTTCATTATCACTGACGTACGTCGTGAAATTGTTCTGCGGCACGAGCACAGTGCAGACACTAAAATTACTAAATGTTACAATAAATACATAACATGAAGGTTGCGAGCTGGCTTCGTTGTTCAAAGTACATTTATTATCTGAGTATGTGTGCTTTATATAACACTGAGTTTCATCTCCTTACGGGCAGTCACAAAACAAGAAACCCAATAGAACCCACTAAAAAAAAGACCATCAGCTATTCAAAGTGCAGGAAAAAAAATCATGCAAACAGTAAAAGTAAGCAAATAGCATTCAGAACAGCATTACAATCTGGAGAAAGATCACCTGAACTCAACCTGACTTCCTGCTGATCGTGAGGCCGGATGGAGGGTCTCAAGCCAAAATGTCAACCCTCCTATCTCCCTCCATGGAGGCTGCCTGACCTGCAGAGCCCCTCCACCTCTCTGGTGCTGGCTTCGCCTGGGGTCGGTGGATGGAGAGAGATGGCCCAGGGTCAGTGAGGCAGCCTGGGTACCGGCTCTGTGTCCCGGATCGGAGCGGTAACCGGAGCGAGCCTCTCTGAACTGAAATCTTTCTCCTCCTCTCCTTTCTTCTGCAGAAGTCCGAGAAGAAAGGAAAGAAGCAGGTGGTGAAGAAACAGGTGAAGATGGTGGCGGACACGGAGGAGGAAGAGATCGTCTCACAGCTCACCAAGCTGGTATGGAGATGGGCCGAGGGAGGGCAGCGAGGGGCGGTAGGGAGGGAGGGGGGCAGGCGCAGGTTCAGAGGCTCAGCGGGCTGGCTGGTGAAGATGCCACACAATCCGGAGAAGGATGAAATCGTCTCACAGATCACCAGCCTGATAGGGATAAGGGGAGGGAGGGCAGCAGGGCTGGGGTTGGTGAATGGGCTCCTGGCTTAAAAATGAGAGGAGAAAGGTGGGGTACCAGGCGGGGACGGGTGCAGTGCATGGTAGGGAGGTGGGTCACAGGCTCGAGTAGAGTGTTTGTATTCGTCGCTGAAACGTGCTCATTGTCCTCTGCCCAGCACCTTGAGGAAGACCATGTTGTTGATGGAACTGCCCTCTCCTATGATGATCGACTGACGGAGCCGCAGTGTCTGTGGGACACGTACGTGCAATTTATTACACGGGAGTGAGTCAGGATTTGCCATGGCTCCGAGGGAGTGTGTCAGTATTTATAGGGGATACTGGGGACTGTCGGTATTTAAAGAGGGTCCCGGGGAGTGTGCCGGTATTTACAGGGGGTCCCGGGGAGTGTGTCAGTATTTACGGGGGGTCCCAGGGAGTGTGTCAGTATTTACAGGGGGTCCCGGGGAGAGTATCGGTATTTACAGGGGGTCCCGGGGAGTGTGTCGGTATTTACAGGGGGTCCCGGGGAGTGTGTCGGTATTTACAGGGGGTCCCGGGGAGTGTGTCAGTATTGACAGGGGATCCTGGGGAGTGTGTCAGTATTTACAGGGGGTCCCGGGGAGTGTGTCAGTATTTACGGGGGGTCCCAGGGAGTGTGTCAGTATTTACAGGGGGTCCCGGGGAGAGTGTCGGTATTTACAGGGGGTCCCGGGGAGTGTGTCGGTATTTACAGGGGGTCCCGGGGAGTGTGTCAGTATTGACAGGGGATCCTGGGGAGTGTGTCAGTATTTACAGGGGGTCCCGGGGAGTGTGTCAGTATTTATGGGGGGTCCCAGGGAGTGTGTCAGTATTTACAGGGGGTCCCGGGGAGAGTGTCGGTATTTACAGGGGGTCCCGGGGAGTGTGTCGGTATTTACAGGGGGTCCCGGGGAGTGTGTCAGTATTGACAGGGGATCCTGGGGAGTGTGTCGGTATTTACAGGGGGTCCCGGGGAGTGTGTCGGTATTTACAGGGGGTCCAGGGGAGTGTGTCAGAATTTACAGGGGGTCCCAGGGAGTGTGTCAGTATTTACAGGGGGTCCCGGGGAGTGTGTCAGTATTTACAGGGGGTCCCGGGGAGTGTGTCAGTATTTACAGGGGGTCCCGGGGAGTGTGTCAGTATTTACAGGGGATCCCGGGGAGTGTGTCGGTATTTACAGGGTGTCCCGGGGAGTGTGTCAGTATTTACAGGGGATCCCGGGGAGTGTGTCAGTATTTACAGGGGGTCCCGGGGAGTGTGTCAGTATTTACAGGGGGTCCCGGGGAGTGTGTCAGTATTTACAGTGGATCCCGGGGAGTGTGTCGGTATTTACAGGGTGTCCCGGGGAGTGTGTCAGTATTTACAGGGGATCCCGGGGAGTGTGTCGGTATTTACAGGGGATCCCGGGGAGTGTGTCGGTATTTACAGGGGGTCCCAGGGAGAGTGTCAGTATTTACAGGGGGTCCCGGGGAGCGTGTGGGTATTTACAGGGGGTCCCGGGGAGTGTGTCGGTATTTACAGGGGATCCCGGGGAGTGTGTCGGTATTTACAAAGGGTCCCGGGGAGTGTGCCGGTATTTACAGGGGGTCCCGGGGAGTGTGTCAGTATTTACAGGGGGTCCCGGGGAGTGTGTCAGTATTTACAGGGGATCCCGGGGAGTGTGTCGGTATTTACAGGGGGTCCCAGGGAGTGTGTCAGTATTTACAGGGGGTCCCGGGGAGAGTGTCAGTATTTACAGGGGGTCCCTGAGGGTCTGTCAGTATTTACTGGGGATCCTTGGGGTTGTGACAGTATTTACAGGGTGTTCAAGGGAGTGTATTGGTATCTACATGGGGGTCCCGGGGAGTGTGTCAGTATTTACAGGGGGTTGCGGGGAGTGTATCAGTGTAACAGTTTACCCCAGTGTGTGTCACTGTCAGATGTTTCATTTTCACCCACGTCTCTCAGTCAATTTCCAGAACGGCCAGAGAGGGTGACGGCTGTGATGCAAAAGATCGAAGAATATGGACTCAAAGAACGATGTAAAGCCATCGCGGTAAATATTCAGTACAGGCCAGTTTGGTTCAGACACAGAGTGAAGCTCCCTCCACACCGTCCCATCACACACTCCCGGGGTCAGAGACAGAGTGAGGCTCCCTCCACACTGTCCCATCACACACTTCCGGGGTCAGACACAGAGTGAAACCCCCTCCACACCGTCCCATCACACACTCCCGGGTTCACACAGAGTGAAGCTCCCTCCACACCGTCCCATCACACACTCCCGGGATCAGACACAGAGTGAAGCTCCCTCCGCACTGTCCCATCACACACTCCCGGGGTCAGACACAGAGTGAAGCTCCCTCCACACCGTCCCATCACACACTCCTGGGGTCAGACAGAGTGAAGCTCCCTCCACACCGTCCCTTCACACACTCCCGGGGTCAGACAGAGTGAAGCTCCCTCCACACTGTGCCATCTGTGTGCGATAGCACGGCTGTTTCAGTGTGTAAGATCACAAGGGTTGGGGACTGGTTAATTGCACGCTGTCTCTTTCAAGTGGAAAGGGAACCAACATGCTGAGGGTGTAGATTTAAGGGGAGTGGGAAAAGATTTGACCAGAAACCCTATCTCACTTCTTTGGTCTTCCTCATCTTCGCTGCTGGCTATCTCCCTTCCACAGTGTCATACTCAGGCCCCGACAGGCCCCCTGCCTCTCGGGTAGCAATGACCCACGAGTTCCTCCCGCTGTTCGTTTAGATCCCTGAACCTGCTGTTCCTTGTTTAGTTGGAGATCCATTCGGAATATTCGATAGGTTTCAGCGAGTTCTCCCCCACCCCATCCTTCTAAACTCCAGCAAGTGCAGACCTTGTCATGCCTCACACTTCAACCCTTCAGTCCCGAAATCATTCTCAGTGACCTCCTCACCATATCCTTTCTTCGATATGGTGCCCAAAGCTCTTCACAATGCTGCAAGTGCGGTCTGACCTTACACCCTTACAACTCTCCTTTCATCTTAACCCTTCATGCATTCAAGCACAACCTCCCTATTTAATATTCCTACTCCGAGAAAAAGAGGCTTCCTTTGGTGCATCTCACCGTCTAATAACATCTGTCAGGTCTCCTCTCAGCCTCCGCCGCTCCAAAGGAAACACATCAAGTTCGTCCTCCCCCTGCATATGTCTCACACCCTCTAACCTGGGTGAACCTCTCCAAAGCCTTCACCTCCTTGGTGTAATTGGAGGGGGGGGGGGGGCGTGGTGATACTTTGGATGCAGCCTGACCAACTTTTATAAAGTGGCAACACGACTCTTACACTTAATGCCTTGACTAATGAAGGCAAGCACACATGATACCTTCCTGTGTTATTTAGAGCAGGTGTTCCCCACCCACATGAGAAGAGGTTGAGATCCCCTGATATATAGATACAGCATGGAGGGGGCCCTTGCTGCCCCAACAACCCCCATTTAACCATGACCTAATCACGGGACAGTTTACAATGACCAGTTACATCTTTGGACTGTGGAAGGAAACCGGGAGCGCCCAGAGCAAAACCACACGGCCACGGGGAGGATTGAAACTCTCAACTCCCGACGCCCCGAGCTGTGATACCGTTGCACCCCGCCAGGCTACTGCGGCATCCATTGTGTCTCACTTGTTGCTTTCCCTGCAGGGCCGACTGGCAACCAGAGAAGAGCTCTTATTGGTCCACAGGTGAGTAGTGGGTGGGGGAAATAAGTGGGTGCTGTTCACTGGGGATACAACTTGGAATCGGGGAGGGTGCAGGAAGCACCAGGGAGACATTCTGTAATGATCAATAAATCAATTGTTTGGAATCAAATGACCTTGCCTGGTGTCTCAGGGCTGGATGTGTCTGCACCTCTGCCACCCCCTACCTCTGGCACCTGTCCCACACCACACTCGCAGCACTCCACCTTCCTCATTCCCAACATCTTTTGCTTCTGTCAGATTTGCAAACTCGCTATCCGTTCCACGTTGACAAATACAGCACTGTGCAAAAGTTTTAGGCTCCCTCGCTATATACATGTGCCTGAGACTTCTACACAGTTCTGTAATATCTGTCACCTCTTTCAAAGTGCAAAGTAAATTTATGATCAAATTACATACGTGTCAGCATATACTACCCTGAGATTCATTTTCTTGCGGGCATTTGCAGTAGACCAAAGAATCACAATCGAACCAGTGAAAAACTACACACAAGGACTGACAAACAACCAATGTGCAAAAGATGACTACAAAAAAAATCATTAATAAATAAATAGATGCATAAATATTGAAAACGTGAGTTGAAAGTGTATCTCTAGGTTGTGGAATCAGTTCAGTGTTGAAGTGAGTGAAGTTATCCACACTGGTTCAGGAGCCTGATGGTTGAAGGGTAATAACTGTTCCTGAACCTGGTGGTGGGGGACCGGAGGCTCCTGTACCTCCATCCCAATGACAGCAGTGAGAAGAGAGGACAGTGGGTGCTCCCTGTAGATGCGCTCAGTGGTGGGGAACACTTTTCCACTGATACACTGAGTTGGAAGTCATAGAGCATTACAGCACAGAAACAGGCCCTTTGGCCCATCCAGTCCATGCCAAACTATTATTCTGCCTTGTCCCACTGTCCAGCATCCAGGCCATAACTCTCCACACCCTTTCCATCCACGCATTTCTCCAAATTTCTCTTAAATGTTGAAATTGAACCCGCATCCGTCACTTCCTTCAGCAGCTCATTCCACACTCTCGCCACCCTGTGCGTGAAGTTGTTCCCTCTCATGTTCCCCTTAAACATTTCACCTTTCACCCTCACCCTATGACCTCTAGTTCAGCCTCACTGAAAAAAGGCCTGCTTGCATTAATCCTATCTATACCCCTCCAAGTAGGATCTAACAGATTAGCTGCTGCAATTTTTTATAACACAACAAGCTGCACTCTCTCTCTTAATTAACGACAATTGTATACACTACTTTTTGAAGGCTCCTCCATTCGTAGGCACTGGCGCTTCCGCACCAGGCTGTGATACAACCAGTCAGGGTACTTGTCAGATGCAGAGTAGAGGGAGCAGTTGGACTTGCACCCCCAGATCTCTCTGTTCATCCACACTCCCAAAGTTTTACTGTATGCGTCCTACCGGAATTTGCCCTCACACCTTGCACCTGTCCAGAAGGCTGGAGAATGGGGTTGAGAGGGGTAATAAATCAGCCATGATTGAATAGCGGTGCAGGCTCAGTGGGCTGAACAGCCTAATTCTCCTCCTGTGTCTTATTGGATTTGTTTTATTATTGTGACGTGTACGGAGATACAGTGAAAAGCTTGTCTTGCGTATTGTTCATACAGATCAGATCATTACAAAATGCATTGAGGTAGAACGGTAGCAGAATGCGGAATAAAATGTTATGGCTGCAGAGAGGTGCAGAGCAGGGAGATGGTAAGGTGCAAGCTCATAATGAGGTAGTATGTGAAGACAAGAGTCCATCTTATCGTAGTAGGGAACCATTTAATAATTAATGTACAAGAGGTTCATTTGATAGTCTGACAACAGCGGCCCTTGAGCCTGGTGCTGCGTGCTTCCATGCTTTTGTATCTTTTGCCCACAGGAAGGGGAAAGAAAATTGTCTGGAATGGTGGAGTTCTTTGTATTGGAGTAGGAACTCATAGGAGCTGTCCTGCTGAGCAGAGGAGGTTCTCTGGGAATCTGAGCTAAGGATGTGGTTGTGTTGGAGAGATTACAGTGGAGTTTCCCCAGGAATTTGGCCTAGTGGCATTGGCACCGGCCTTCGGAGTGAAGGCTCCCGAGTTCGAATCCAGCCGGCTCCCTTGCACGCTTTCCATCCGTGCTGAGTTGAGTGTCAAGCTAGCAACTTGGCCTTGTAAAAATAAGAAAGCCTGCTTAAAATAAAAACACTGTCATGATGGTGTCCCGATGACTCCACTAAGAATTAAGGGCTTTCTTCTTCTACACGGTTGTCCTGGAGAGAGCACAGAGGAGATTCAACGATTTCTCTAACTTCTGGTAATTTTCCCCCCTTCCCCCTTTCCCATTCTTCTATTCCCCACTCTGTCCTCTTGCCTCTTCTCACCTGCCTATCACCACTCCCTGGGTCCCCTCCCCTTTCTCCTATCATCCACTCTCCTTTCCTATCAGATTCCTTCCTCTCTAGCTGGCATCTCTCTCTCTCTCTCTCTCTCTCTCTCTCTCTCTCTCTCTTTCTCTCTCTGTCTGTGTGGAGTTTGCCTGACTCCCGTAGGCATCTCCTGGTTGCTCCGGTTTCATACCATCTCCCGAGCAACGCATGGGTTGACTCTCTGCTCTCACCGTTCCTGTTTCACTGCTGGGTTATGGTACAACTCTTGAAGTTACCCCATTCTGCAGGCAAACGGAAACGGGAAGTCCAAGCAGCAAGGTGCCCATGTGTGAAAGGGAACAGGGAGTGATGAGAAGGACTGAGTCACGCCACAGGCTGAACAACCTCCTCCCTCATCACATTTAGTGACAGCCATAGTTACAGAGCACTACAGCTCAGAAACAGGCCCTCCTTGTCCGTGCAAGCCCGGTTTGCATTAGTTCAAAACCTATTCACTTACCCTTGTGCACGTGTGTGTACCGATTCCCTCCATGGGCCTTGTCCAGGCGGTGCGTGTGTTTGTGACTGAGCCGAACCACGTGGATGTCTGTATGGAGGGTTGGCAGCAGGAGGAGCCGAGGTGGAGCCTTATGTTCCAGTGACCAGGCAGTGGCCCACACCATGGGCTCCTGTTCCGGCGCTTCACACCAGGGGCAAGGGAGGAGGGCAGTGCCAATGATGTATCTGACCATTCAGGCTTCTCTTTCCAGCTCTGACTACATCGAGCAGATAAAGTCGACGGAGAAGATGAGTGAGGGTGAACTGAGGTCCCTGTCCAACACCTACAACGAGGTCTTTCTCCACGAGGTGAGTCTCCACCTCACCTGCACCAGGTCCTCCTGTCCAGACAGATGACCCCTGTCACTACATCAGGGGCTATTTGACAGCACGGTTGATAAACTGGGAGTGTAAATGACAAGGGGGAGGTTGCATTGGGTGTGTGGACGGTGAGAGTGAATGGGTAAGGGTGGGGTCCCGCTGGCTGTGTGGGCAGTGGGAGTGAATGGGTAAGGGTGGGATCCCGTTGGGGATGTGGACGGTGAGAGTGAATGGGTAAGGGTGGGGTCCCGTTGGGAGTGTGGATGGTGAGAGTGAATGGGTAAGGGTGGGGTCCCGGCGGGAGTGTGGACGGTGAGAGTGAATGGGTAAGGGTGTGGTCCCGCTGGGGATGTGGACGGTGAGAGTGAATGGGTAAGGGTGGGGTCCCGTTGTTGATGTGGACGGTGAGATTAAATGCGTAGGGGTGGGGTCCCGTTGGGAGTGTGGACGTTGAGAGTGAATGGGTAAGGGTGGGGTCCCGTTCGGGATGTGGACGGTGAGAGTGAATTGGGAAGGGTGGGATCCCGTTGGGGATGTGGATGGTGAGAGTGAATGGGAAGGGTGGGGTCCCGTTGGGAGTGTGGACGGTGAGAGTGAATGGGTAAGGGTGGGGTCCCGTTGGGGATGTGGATGGTGAGAGTGAATGGGAAGGGTGGGATCCCGTTGGGAGTGTGGACGGTGAGAGTGAATGGGTCAGGGTGGGGTCCCGTTGGGGATGTGGACGGTGAGAGTGAATGGGTAAGGGTGGGATCCCGTTGGGAGTGTGGACGGTGAGAGTGAATGGGTAAGGATGGGATCACGTTGGGGATGTGGACGGTGAGAGTGAATGGGAAGGGATGGGGTCCCGTTGGGGATGTGGATGGTGAGAGTGAATGGGAAGGGATGGGATCCCGTTGGGAGTGTGGACGGTGAGAGTGAATGGGTAAGGGTGGGATCCCGTTGGGGATGTGGACGGTGAGAGTGAATGGGTAAGGGTGGGATCCCGTTGGGAGTGTGGACGGTGAGAGTGAATGGGTAAGGATGGGATCACGTTGGGGATGTGGACGGTGAGAGTGAATGGGAAGGGATGGGGTCCCATTGGGGATGTGGACGGTGAGAGTGAATGGGTGAGGGTGGGATCCCGTTGGGGATGTGGATGGTGAGAGTGAATGGGTAAAGGTGGGGTCCCTTTGGGGATGTGGACGGTGAGAGTGAATGGGTAAGGGTGGGATCCCGTTGGGGATGTGGACGGTGAGAGTGAATGGGTAAAGGTGGGGTCCCGTTGGGGATGTGGACGGTGAGAGTGAATGGGTAAGGGTGGGGTCCCGTTGGGGATGTGGACGGTGAGAGTGAATTGGTAATGGTGGGATCCAGTTGGGGATGTGGACGGTGAGAGTGAATGGGTAAGGGTGGGCTCCAGTTGGGGATGTGGACGGTGAGAGTGAATTGGTAAGGGTGGGGTCCCGTTGGGAGTGTGGACGGTGAGAGTGAATGGGTAAGGGTGGGGTCCCGTTGGGGATGTGGACCGTGAGAATGAATGGGTAAGGGTGGGGTCCCGTTGGGGATGCGGACGGTGAGAGTGAATGGGTAAGGGTGGGGTCCCATTTGGGATGTGGACGGTGAGAGTGAATGGTAAGGGTGGGGTCCCATTGGGAGTGTGGACGGTGAGAGTGAATGGGTAAGGGTGGGGTCCCGTTGGGAGTGTGGACGGTGAGAGTGAATGGGAAGGGTGGGGTCCTGTTAGGGATGTGGGCAGTGGGAGTGAATGGGAAGGGATGGGGTCCCGTTGGGGATGTGGACGGTGAGATTGAATGGGTAAGGGTGGGATCCCGTTGGGAGTGTGGACGGTGAGATTGAATGGGTAAGGGTGGGGTCCCGTTAGGAGTGTGGACAGTGAGAGTGAATGGGAAAGGGTGGGATCCCGTTGGGGATGTGGACGGTGAGAGTGAATGGGTAAGGGTGTGGTCCCGTTGGGGATGTGGACGGTGAGAGTGAATGGGGAAGGGTGGGATCCCGTTGGGGATGTGGATGGTGAGAGTGAATGGGTGAGGGTGTGGTCCCGTTGGGGATGTGGACGGTGAGAGTGAATGGGTAAGGGTGGGGTCCCATTGGGAGTGTGGACGGTGAGAGTGAATGGGTAAGGGTGGGGTCCCGTTGGGGATGTGGACGGTGAGAGTGAATGGGTAAGGGTGGGGTCCCGTTGGGAGTGTGGACGGTGAGAGTGAATGGGTAAGGGTGGGATCCCGTTGGGGATGTGGATTGTGAGAGTGAATGGGTAAGGGTGGGGTCCCATTGTGAGTGTGGATGGTGAGAGTGAATGGGTAAGGGTGGGGTCCCGTTGGGGATGTGGACGTTGAGAGTGACTGGGTAAGGGTGGGGTCCCGTTGGGGATGTGGACGGTGAGAGTGAATGGGTAAGGATGAGATCCCGTTGGGGATTTGGACGGTGAGAGTGAATGGGAAGGGATGGGGTCCCGTTGGGGATGTGGACGGTGAGAGTGAATGGGTAAGGGTGGGGTCCAGGTGTGAGTGTGGATGGTGAGAGTGAATGGGTAAGGGTGGGATCCCGTTCGGAGTGTGGACGGTGAGAGTGAATGGGTAAGGGTGGGGTCCCGTTGGGGATGTGGACGGTGAGAGTGAATGGGTAAGGGTGGGGTCCCGTTGGGAGTGTGGACGGCTAGAGTTAATGGGTAAGGCTGGGGTTCTGTTGGGGATGTGGGCAGTGGGATTGAATGGGTAAGGGTGGGATCCCGTTGGGGATGTGGACGGTGAGAGTGATTTGGAAGGGGTGGGGTCCGGTTGGGGATTTGGATGGTGAGAGTGAATGGGTCAGGGTGGGGTCCCGTTGGGGATGTAGACGGTGAGAGTGAATGGGTAAGGGTGCGGTCCTGTTGTGAATGTGGACGGTGAGACTGAATGGGTAAGGGTGGGGTCCCATTGGGGATGTGGACGGTGAGAGTGATTAGGAAGGGATGGGGTCCCGTTGGGGATGTGGACAGTGGGAGTGAATGGGTAAGGGTGGGGTCCCGTAGGGGATGTGGACGGTGAGAGTGAATGGGTAAGGGTGGGGTCCCGTTGGGGATGTGGACGGTGAGAGTGAATGGGTAAGGGTGGGGTCCCGTTGGGAGTGTGGACTGTGAGAGTGAATGGGTAAGGGTGGGATCCCGTTGGTGATGTGGACTGTGAGAGTGAATGGGTAAGGGTGGGGTCCCGTTGGGAGTGTGGACGGTGAGAGTGAATGGGTAAGGGTGGGGTCCCGTTGGGGATGTGGACGGTGAGAGTAAATGGGTAAGGGTGGGATCCCGTTGGGGATGTGGACGGTGAGAGTGAATGGGTAAAGGTGGGATCCCGTTGGGAGTGTGGACCGTGAGATTGAATGGGTAAGGGTGGGGTCCCGTTAGGAGTGTGGACGGTGAGAGTGAATGGGAAAGGGTGGGATCCCGTTGGGGATGTGGACGGTGAGAGTGAATGGGTAAGGGTGTGGTCCCGTTGGGGATGTGGACGGTGAGAGTGAATGGGGAAGGGTGGGATCCCGTTGGGGATGTGGATGGTGAGAGTGAATGGGTGAGGGTGTGGTCCCGTTGGGGATGTGGACGGTGAGAGTGAATGGGTAAGGGTGGGGTCACATTGGGAGTGTGGACGGTGAGAGTGAATGGGTAAGGGTGGGGTCCCGTTGGGGATGTGGACGGTGAGAGTGAATGGGTAAGGGTGGGGTCCCGTTGGGAGTGTGGACGGTGAGAGTGAATGGGTAAGGGTAGGATCCCGTTGGGGATGTGGATTGTGAGAGTGAATGGGTAAGGGTGGGGTCCCATTGTGAGTGTGGATGGTGAGAGTGAATGGGTAAGGGTGGGGTCCCGTTGGGGATGTGGACGTTGAGAGTGACTGGGTAAGGGTGGGGTCCCGTTGGGGATGTGGACGGTGAGAGTGAATGGGTAAGGATGAGATCCCGTTGGGGATTTGGACGGTGAGAGTGAATGGGAAGGGATGGGGTCCCGTTGGGGATGTGGACGGTGAGAGTGAATGGGTAAGGGTGGGGTCCAGGTGTGAGTGTGGATGGTGAGAGTGAATGGGTAAGGGTGGGATCCCGTTCGGAGTGTGGACGGTGAGAGTGAATGGGTAAGGGTGGGGTCCCGTTGGGGATGTGGACGGTGAGAGTGAATGGGTAAGGGTGGGGTCCCGTTGGGAGTGTGGACGGGTAGAGTTAATGGGTAAGGCTGGGGTTCTGTTGGGGATGTGGGCAGTGGGATTGAATGGGTAAGGGTGGGATCCCATTGGGGATGTGGACGGTGAGAGTGAATGGGTAAGGGTGGGGTCCCGTTGGGGATGTAGACGGTGAGAGTGAATGGGTAAGGGTGGGATCCCGTTGGGGATGTGGACGGTGAGAGTGATTTGGAAGGGGTGGGGTCCGGTTGGGGATTTGGATGGTGAGAGTGAATGGGTCAGGGTGGGGTCCCGTTGGGGATGTAGACGGTGAGAGTGAATGGGTAAGGGTGCGGTCCTGTTGTGAATGTGGACGGTGAGACTGAATGGGTAAGGGTGGGGTCCCATTGGGGATGTGGACGGTGAGAGTGATTAGGAAGGGATGGGGTCCCGTTGGGGATGTGGACAGTGGGAGTGAATGGGTAAGGGTGGGGTCCCGTAGGGGATGTGGACGGTGAGAGTGAATGGGTAAGGGTGGGGTCCCGTTGGGGATGTGGACGGTGAGAGTGAATGGGTAAGGGTGGGGTCCCGTTGGGAGTGTGGACTGTGAGAGTGAATGGGTAAGGGTGGGATCCCGTTGGTGATGTGGACTGTGAGAGTGAATGGGTAAGGGTGGGGTCCTGTTGGGGATGTGGACGGTGAGAGTAAATGGGTAAGGGTGGGGTCCCGTTGGGGATGTGGACGGTGAGAGTGAATGGGTAAAGGTGGGGTCCCGTTGGGGATGTGGACGGTGAGAGTGAATGGGTAAGGGGGGGATCCCGTTGGGGATGTGGACGGTGAGAGTGTATTGGAAAGGATGGGGTCCCGTTGGGGATGTGGACGGTGAGAGTGAATGGGTAAGGGTGGAGTCCCGTTGGGGATGTGGACGGTGAGAGTGAATGGGTAAGGGTGGAGTCCCGTTGGGGATGTGGACGGTGAGAGTGATTGGGTAAGGGTAGGGTCCCGTTGGGGATGTGGACGGTGAGAGTGAATGGGTAAGGGTGGGGTCCCGGTGGGAGTGTGGACGGTGAGAGTGAATGGGTAAGGGTGGGGTCCCGGTGGGAGTGTGGACGGTGAGAGAGAATGCGTAGGGGTGGGGTCCCGTTGGGAGTGTGGACGGTGAGAGTGAATTGGTATGGGTGGGATCCCGTTGGGGATGTGGACGGTGAGAGTGAATGGGTACGGGTGGGGTCCCGTTGGGGATGTGGACGGTGAGAGTGAATGGTAAAGGTGGGATCCCGTTGGGGATGTGGACGGTGAGAGTGAATGGGAAGGGTGGGGTCCCGTTGGGGATGTGAGCAGTGGGAGTGAATGGGAAGGGATGGGGTCCCGTTGGGGATGTGGACGGTGAGAGTGAATGGTAAAGGTGGTGTCCCGTTGGGGATGTGGACGGTGAGAGTGAATGGGTAAGGGTGGGGTCCCGGTGGGAGTGTGGACGGTGAGAGAGAATGCGTAGGGGTGGGGTCCCGTTGGGAGTGTGGACGGTGAGAGTGAATTGGTATGGGTGGGATCCCGTTGGGGATGTGGACGGTGAGAGTGAATGGGTACGGGTGGTGTCCCGTTGGGAGTGTGGACGGTGAGAGTGAATGTGTAGGGGTGGGATCCCGTTGGGGATGTGGACGGTGAGAGTGAATGGGTAAGGGTGGGGTCCCGTTGGGGATGTGGACGGTGAGAGTGAATGGGTAAGGGTGGGGTCCCGGTGGGAGTGTGGACGGTGAGAGAGAATGCGTAGGGGTGGGGTCCCGTTGGGAGTGTGGACGGTGAGAGTGAATTGGTATGGGTGGGGTCCCGTTGGGGATGTGGACGGTGAGAGTGAATGGTAAAGGTGGGGTCCCGTTGGGGATGTGGACGGTGAGAGTGAATGGGTAAGGGTGGGATCCCGTTGGGGATGTGGACGGTGAGAGTGAATGGGAAGGGTGGGGTCCCGTTGGGGATGTGGGTAGTGGGAGGGAATGGGAAGGGATGGGGTCCCGTTGGGGATGTGGACGGTGAGAGTGAATTGGTAAGGGAGGGGTCCCGTTGGGAGTGTGGATGGTGAGAGTGAATGCGTAGTGGTGGGGTCCCGTTGAGGATGTGGACGGTGAGAGTGAATGGGTAAGGGTGGGGTCCCGTTGGGGATGTGGACGGTGAGAGTGAATGGGTACGGGTGGGGTCCCGTTGGGGATGTGGACGGTGAGAGTGAATGGGTGAGGGTGGGATCCCGTTGGGGATGTGGACGGTGAGAGTGAATGGGTAAAGGTGGGATCCCGTTGGGGATGTGGACGGTGAGAGTGAATGGGTAAGGGTGGGGTCCCGTTGGGGATGTGGACGGTGAGAGTGAATGGGTATGGGTGGGGTCCCGTTGGGGATGTGGACGGTGAGAGTGAATGGGTGAGGGTGGGATCCCGTTGGGGATGTGGATGGTGAGAGTGAATGGGTAAGGGTGGGATCCCGTTGGGGATGTGGACGGTGAGAGTGAATGGGTAAAGGTGGGGTCCCGTTGGGGATGTGGACGGTGAGAGTGAATGGGTAAGGGTGGGGTCCCGTTGGGGATGTGGACGGTGAGAGTGAATTGGTAAGGGTGGGGTCCCGTTGGGAGTGTGGACGGTGAGAGTGAATGGGGAAGGGTGGGATCCCGTAGGGGATGTGGATGGTGAGAGTGAATGGGTAAGGGTGGGGTCCCATTGGGAGTGTGGATGGTGAGACTGAATGAGAAGGGATGGGGTCCCGTTGGGGATGTGGACGGTGAGAGTAAATGGGTAAGGGTGGGATCCCATTGGGGATGTGGGCAGTGGGAGTGAATGGGTAAGGGTTGGATCCCTTTGGGGATCTGGACGGTGAGAGTGAATAGGTAAGGGTGGGGTCCCGTTGGGAGTGTGGACGGTGAGAGTGAATGGGTAAGGGTGGGATGCCGTTGGGGATGTGGATTGTGAGAGTGAATGGGTAAGGGTGGGGTCCCATTGTGAGTGTGGATGGTGAGAGTGAATGGGTAAGGGTGGGGTCCCGTTGGGGATGTGGACGGTGAGAGTGAATGGGTAAGGGTGGGGTCCCGTTGGGGATGTGGACGGTGAGAGTGAATGGGTAAGGATGAGATCCCGTTGGGGATTTGGACGGTGAGAGTGAATAGGAAGGGATGGGGTCCCGTTGGCGATGTGGACGGTGAGAGTGAATGGGTAAGGGTGGGATCCCGTTGGGAGTGTGGACGGTGAGAGTGTATGGGTAAGGGTGGTGTCCCGTTGGGTGTGCGGACGGTGAGAGTGAATGGGTAAGGGTGGGGTCCCGTTGGGGATGTGGACGGTGAGAGTGAATGGGTAGGGGTGGGATCCCGTTGGGGATGTGGACGGTGAGAGTGATTGGGTAAGGGTGGGATCCCGTTGGGGATGTAGACGGTGAGAGTGAATGGGTAAGGGTGGGATCCCGTTGGGGATGTGGACGGTGAGAGTGATTTGGAAGGGATGGGGTCCGGTTGGGGATTTGGATGGTGAGAGTAAATGGGTAAGGGTGGGGTCCCGTTGGGGATGTAGACGGTGAGAGTGAATGGTTTAGGGTGGGATCCCGTTGGGTATGTGGACGGTGAGAGTGAATGGGTAAGGGTGGGGTCCCGTTGGGGATGTGGACGGTGAGAGTGAATGGGTAAGGGTGGGGTCCCATTGGGGATGTGGACGGTGAGAGTGAATGGGTAAGGGTGGGGTCCCGGCGGGAGTGTGGACGGTGAGAGTAAATGGGAAAGGGTGGGGTCCCATTGGGGATGTGGACGGTGAGAGAGAATGGGTAAGGGTGGGGTCCCGTTGGGAGTGTGGATGGTGAGAGTGAATGGGCAAGGGTGGGATTCCGTTGGGGATGTGGACGGTGAGAGTGAATGGGTAAGGATGAGATCCCGTTCGGGATGTGGACGGTGAGAGTGATTGGGAAGGGATGGGGTCCCGTTGGGGATGTGGACGGTGAGAGTGAATGGGTAAGGGTGGGGTCCCGGTGGGAGTGTGGACGGTGAGAGTGAATGGGTAAGGGTGGGATCCCGTTGGGAGTGTGGACGGTGGGAGTGAATGGGTAAGGGTGGGGTCCCGTTGGGAGTGTGGACGTTGAGAGTGAATGGGTAAGGGTGGGGTCCCGTTGGGAGTGTGGACTGTGAGAGTGAATGGGTAAGCGTGGGGTCCCGTTGGTGATGTGGACTGTGAAAGTGAATGGGTAAGGGTGGGGTCCCGTTGGGAGTGTGGACGGTGAGAGTGAATGGGTAAGGGTGGGGTCCTGTTGGGGATGTGGACGGTGAGAGTGAATGGGTAACGGTGGGATCCCGTTGGGGATGTGGACGGTGAGAGTGAATGGGTAAGGGTGCGATCCCGTTGGGGATGTGGACGGTGAGAGTGAATGGGAAGGGTGGGGTCCCGTTGGGGATGTTGGCAGTGGGAGTGAATGGGAAAGGATGGGGTCCCGTTGGGGATGTGGACGGTGAGAGTGAATGGGTAAGGGTGGGGTCCCGTTGGGAGTGTTGATGGTGAGAGTGAATGCGTAGTGGTGGGGTCCCGTTGGGAGTGTGGACGGTGAGAGTGAATGGGTGAGGGTGGGATCCCGTTGGGGATGTGGACGGTGAGAGTGAATGGGTAAGGGTGGGATCCCGTTGGGGATGTGGACGGTGAGGGTGAATGGGTAAAGGTGGGGTCCCGTTGGGGATGTGGACGGTGAGAGTGAATGGGTAAGGGGGGGATCCCGTTGGGGATGTGGACGGTGAGAGTGAATTGGAAAGGATGGGGTCCTGTTGGGGATGTAGACGGTGAGAGTGAATGGGTAAGGGTGGAGTCCCGTTGGGGATGTGGACGGTGAGAGTGAATGGGTAAGGGTGCGGTCCTGTTGGGAGTGTGGACGGTGAGAGTGAATGGGTAAGGGTGGGGTCCCGTTGGGGATGTGGACGGTGAGAGTGATTGGGTAAGGGTAGGGGTCCCGTTGGGGATGTGGACGGTGAGAGTGAATGGGAAGGGATGGGGTCCCGTTGGGGATGTGGACGGTGAGAGTGAATGGGTAAGGGTGGGGTCCCGTTGGGAGTGTGGACGGTGAGAGTGAATGGGTAAGGGTGGGGTCCCGTTGGGGATGTGGACGGTGAGAGTGAATGGGTAAGGGTGGGGTCCCGTTGGGAATGTGGACGGTGAGAGTGAATGGGTAATGGTGGGGTCCTGTTAGGGATGTGGGCAGTGGGAGTGAATGGGAAGGGATGGGGTCCCGTAGGGGATGTGGACGGTGACAGTGAATGGGTAAGGGTGGGGTCCCGTTCGGGATGTGGACGGTGAGAGTGATTGGGAAGGGATGGGGTCCCGTTGGGGATGTGGACGGTGAGAGTGAATGGGTAAGGGTGGGGTCCCGGTGGGAGTGTGGACGGTGAGAGTGAATGGGTAAGGGTGGGATCCCGTTGGGAGTGTGGACGGTGGGAGTGAATGGGTAAGGGTGGGGTCCCGTTGGGAGTGTGGACGTTGAGAGTGAATGGGTAAGGGTGGGGTCCCGTTGGGAGTGTGGACTGTGAGAGTGAATGGGTAAGCGTGGGGTCCCGTTGGTGATGTGGACTGTGAAAGTGAATGGGTAAGGGTGGGGTCCCGTTGGGAGTGTGGACGGTGAGAGTGAATGGGTAAGGGTGGGGTCCCGTTGGGGATGTGGACGGTGAGAGTGAATGGGTAAGGGTGGGATCCCGTTGGGGATGTGGACGGTGAGAGTGAATGGGTAAGGGTGCGATCCCGTTGGGGATGTGGACGGTGAGAGTGAATGGGAAGGGTGGGGTCCCGTTGGGGATGTTGGCAGTGGGAGTGAATGGGAAAGGATGGGGTCCCGTTGGGGATGTGGACGGTGAGAGTGAATGGGTAAGGGTGGGGTCCCGTTGGGAGTGTTGATGGTGAGAGTGAATGCGTAGTGGTGGGGTCCCGTTGGGAGTGTGGACGGTGAGAGTGAATGGGTGAGGGTGGGATCCCGTTGGGGATGTGGACGGTGAGAGTGAATGGGTAAGGGTGGAATCCCGTTGGGGATGTGGACGGTGAGGGTGAATGGGTAAAGGTGGGGTCCCGTTGGGGATGTGGACGGTGAGAGTGAATGGGTAAGGGGGGGATCCCGTTGGGGATGTGGACGGTGAGAGTGAATTGGAAAGGATGGGGTCCTGTTGGGGATGTAGACGGTGAGAGTGAATGGGTAAGGGTGGAGTCCCGTTGGGGATGTGGACAGTGAGAGTGAATGGGTAAGGGTGCGGTCCTGTTGGGAGTGTGGACGGTGAGAGTGAATGGGTAAGGGTGGGGTCCCGTTGGGGATGTGGACGGTGAGAGTGATTGGGTAAGGGTAGGGGTCCCGTTGGGGATGTGGACGGTGAGAGTGAATGGGAAGGGATGGGGTCCCGTTGGGGATGTGGACGGTGAGAGTGAATGGGTAAGGGTGGGGTCCCGTTGGGAGTGTGGACGGTGAGAGTGAATGGGTAAGGGTGGGGTCCCGTTGGGGATGTGGACGGTGAGAGTGAATGGGTAAGGGTGGGGTCCCGTTGGGAATGTGGACGGTGAGAGTGAATGGGTAATGGTGGGGTCCTGTTAGGGATGTGGGCAGTGGGAGTGAATGGGAAGGGATGGGGTCCCGTAGGGGATGTGGACGGTGACAGTGAATGGGTAAGGGTGGGGTCCCGTTGGGTGTGTGGACGGTGAGAGTGGATGGGTAAAGGTGGGGTCCCGTTGGGAGTGTGGATGGTGAGAGTGAATGGGTAAGGGTGGTGTCCCGGTGGGAGTGTGGACGGTGAGAGTGAATGGGTAAGGGTGGGATCCCGTTGGGGATGTGGATGGTGAGAGTGAATGGGTAAGGGTGGGGTCCCGGTGGGAGTGTGGACGGTGAGAGTGAATGGGTAAGGGTGGGATCCCGTTGGGGATGTGGACGGTGAGAGTGAATGAGTAAGGGTGGGGTCCCGTTGGGGATGTGGACGGTGAGAGTGAATGAGTAAGGGTGGGGTCCCGTTGGGGATGTGGACGGTGAGAGTGAATGAGTAAGGGTGGGGTCCCGTTGGGGATGTGGACGGTGAGAGTGAATGGGTAAGGGTGGGGTCCCGTTGGGGATGTGGACGGTGAGAGTGAATGGGTAAGGGTGGGGTTCTGTTGGGGATGTGGACGGTGAGAGTAAATGGGTAGGGGTGGGATCCCGTTGGGAGTGTGGACTGTGAGAGTGAATGGGTAAGGGTGGGGTCCCGTTGGGAGTGTGGACGGTGAGAGTCAATGGGTAGGGGTGGGATCCCGTTGGGGATGTGGACTGTGAGAGTGAATGGGTAAGGGTGGGGTCCCATTGGGAGTGTGGATGGTGAGACTGAATGAGAAGGGATGGGGTCCCGTTGGGGATGTGGACGGTGAGAGTAAATGGGTAAGGGTGGGATCCCATTGGGGATGTGGGCAGTGGGAGTGAATGGGTAAGGGTTGGATCCCTTTGGGGATCTGGACGGTGAGAGTGAATAGGTAAGGGTGGGGTCCCGTTGGGAGTGTGGACGGTGAGAGTGAATGGGCAAGGGTGGGATGCCGTTGGGGATGTGGATTGTGAGAGTGAATGGGTAAGGGTGGGGTCCCATTGTGAGTGTGGATGGTGAGAGTGAATGGGTAAGGGTGGGGTCCCGTTGGGGATGTGGACGGTGAGAGTGAATGGGTAAGGGTGGGGTCCCGTTGGGGATGTGGACGGTGAGAGTGAATGGGTAAGGATGAGATCCCGTTGGGGATTTGGACGGTGAGAGTGAATAGGAAGGGATGGGGTCCCGTTGGGGATGTGGACGGTGAGAGTGAATGGGTAAGGGTGGGATCCCGTTGGGAGTGTGGACGGTGAGAGTGTATGGGTAAGGGTGGTGTCCCGTTGGGTGTGCGGACGGTGAGAGTGAATGGGTAAGGGTGGGGTCCCGTTGGGGATGTGGACGGTGAGAGTGAATGGGTAGGGGTGGGATCCCGTTGGGGATGTGGACGGTGAGAGTGATTGGGTAAGGGTGGGATCCCGTTGGGGATGTAGACGGTGAGAGTGAATGGGTAAGGGTGGGATCCCGTTGGGGATGTGGACGGTGAGAGTGATTTGGAAGGGATGGGGTCCGGTTGGGGATTTGGATGGTGAGAGTGAATGGGTAAGGGTGGGGTCCCGTTGGGGATGTAGACGGTGAGAGTGAATGGTTTAGGGTGGGATCCCGTTGGGTATGTGGACGGTGAGAGTGAATGGGTAAGGGTGGGGTCCCGTTGGGGATGTGGACGGTGAGAGTGAATGGGTAAGGGTGGGGTCCCATTGGGGATGTGGACGGTGAGAGTGAATGGGTAAGGGTGGGGTCCCGGCGGGAGTGTGGACGGTGAGAGTAAATGGGAAAGGGTGGGGTCCCATTGGGGATGTGGACGGTGAGAGAGAATGGGTAAGGGTGGGGTCCCGTTGGGAGTGTGGATGGTGAGAGTGAATGGGCAAGGGTGGGATTCCGTTGGGGATGTGGACGGTGAGAGTGAATGGGTAAGGATGAGATCCCGTTCGGGATGTGGACGGTGAGAGTGATTGGGAAGGGATGGGGTCCCGTTGGGAGTGTGGACGGTGAGAGTGAATGGGTAAGGGTGGGATCCCGTTGGGAGTGTGGACGGTGGGAGTGAATGGGTAAGGGTGGGGTCCCGTTGGGAGTGTGGACGTTGAGAGTGAATGGGTAAGGGTGGGGTCCCGTTGGGAGTGTGGACTGTGAGAGTGAATGGGTAAGCGTGGGGTCCCGTTGGTGATGTGGACTGTGAAAGTGAATGGGTAAGGGTGGGGTCCCGTTGGGAGTGTGGACGGTGAGAGTGAATGGGTAAGGGTGGGGTCCCGTTGGGGATGTGGACGGTGAGAGTGAATGGGTAACGGTGGGATCCCGTTGGGGATGTGGACGGTGAGAGTGAATGGGTAAGGGTGCGATCCCGTTGGGGATGTGGACGGTGAGAGTGAATGGGAAGGGTGGGGTCCCGTTGGGGATGTTGGCAGTGGGAGTGAATGGGAAAGGATGGGGTCCCGTTGGGGATGTGGACGGTGAGAGTGAATGGGTAAGGGTGGGGTCCCGTTGGGAGTGTTGATGGTGAGAGTGAATGCGTAGTGGTGGGGTCCCGTTGGGAGTGTGGACGGTGAGAGTGAATGGGTGAGGGTGGGATCCCGTTGGGGATGTGGACGGTGAGAGTGAATGGGTAAGGGTGGGATCCCGTTGGGGATGTGGACGGTGAGGGTGAATGGGTAAAGGTGGGGTCCCGTTGGGGATGTGGACGGTGAGAGTGAATGGGTAAGGGGGGGATCCCGTTGGGGATGTGGACGGTGAGAGTGAATTGGAAAGGATGGGGTCCTGTTGGGGATGTAGACGGTGAGAGTGAATGGGTAAGGGTGGAGTCCCATTGGGGATGTGGACGGTGAGAGTGAATGGGTAAGGGTGCGGTCCTGTTGGGAGTGTGGACGGTGAGAGTGAATGGGTAAGGGTGGGGTCCCGTTGGGGATGTGGACGGTGAGAGTGATTGGGTAAGGGTAGGGGTCCCGTTGGGGATGTGGACGGTGAGAGTGAATGGGAAGGGATGGGGTCCCGTTGGGGATGTGGACGGTGAGAGTGAATGGGTAAGGGTGGGGTCCCGTTGGGAGTGTGGACGGTGAGAGTGAATGGGTAAGGGTGGGGTCCCGTTGGGGATGTGGACGGTGAGAGTGAATGGGTAAGGGTGGGGTCCCGTTGGGAATGTGGACGGTGAGAGTGAATGGGTAATGGTGGGGTCCTGTTAGGGATGTGGGCAGTGGGAGTGAATGGGAAGGGATGTGGTCCCGTAGGGGATGTGGACGGTGACAGTGAATGGGTAAGGGTGGGGTCCCGTTCGGGATGTGGACGGTGAGAGTGATTGGGAAGGGATGGGGTCCCGTTGGGGATGTGGACGGTGAGAGTGAATGGGTAAGGGTGGGGTCCCGGTGGGAGTGTGGACGGTGAGAGTGAATGGGTAAGGGTGGGATCCCGTTGGGAGTGTGGACGGTGGGAGTGAATGGGTAAGGGTGGGGTCCCGTTGGGAGTGTGGACGTTGAGAGTGAATGGGTAAGGGTGGGGTCCCGTTGGGAGTGTGGACTGTGAGAGTGAATGGGTAAGCGTGGGGTCCCGTTGGTGATGTGGACTGTGAAAGTGAATGGGTAAGGGTGGGGTCCCGTTGGGAGTGTGGACGGTGAGAGTGAATGGGTAAGGGTGGGGTCCCGTTGGGGATGTGGACGGTGAGAGTGAATGGGTAAGGGTGGGATCCCGTTGGGGATGTGGACGGTGAGAGTGAATGGGTAAGGGTGCGATCCCGTTGGGGATGTGGACGGTGAGAGTGAATGGGAAGGGTGGGGTCCCGTTGGGGATGTTGGCAGTGGGAGTGAATGTGTAGGGGTGGGATCCCGTTGGGGATGTGGACGGTGAGAGTGAATGGGTAAGGGTGGGGTCCCGTTGGGGATGTGGACGGTGAGAGTGGATGGGTAAGGGTGGCGTCCCGTTGGGGATGTGGACGGTGAGAGTGAATGGGTAAGGGTGGCGTCCCGTTGGGGATGTGGACGGTGAGAGTGAATGGGTAAGGGTGGGGTCCCGTTGGGGATGTGGACGGTGAGTGTGAATGGGTGAGGGTGTGGTCCCGTTGGGATTGTGGGCATCAGGGCTAAGCCACTCTGACTGCCCCTTCTTGTGTGTCGTTTTCAGAAGACATACTCTGCTAGCTGCCTGGCTGTGGGCTGCGTGCTACAGGTAGTGGATCAGGTGATGGAGAGACAAGTCAGGAATGGGATGGCAGTCGTCAGGTTAGTGTCGCGGTAAACGTCACACTGACCGCCCTCTTCGCTCTACCTTCACCTTCCCTGCACTTCAACACTGTGATGCCCTTCTATCTGAAGCCTCTACAGTAGCTCCTTTCCTCTCCCAACACCTCCAAGCACTTCTTAGACCTTCCACTGGTTTTGTGAGTTGAGGAACCTTGTACACTGAGGTCCCTCTGTCCCTCGACACTATCCCCCCCATTCACGGTGTGTGCCCTACCCTTGTACACTGAGGCCCCTCTGTCCCTTGACACTCCCACCATTCAGGGTGAGTTTCCTACCCTCGTACACCGAGGCCCCTCTGGCCCTGGACACTCCGCACCACTCACGGTGAGTGTCCTACCCTTGTACACCGAGGTCCCACTGTCGCTCGACACTCCCTACCACTCACGGTGTGTGCCCTACCCTTGTACACTGTGGCCCCTCTGTCCGTCGACACTCCCCACCACTCACGCTGTGTGTCCTAACCTTGTACACCGAGGTCCCTCTGTCCGTCGACACTCCCCACCGCTCCCCATTGCCCTGTCCTGTGTTTTTGCATGACCAGGGGGGTGCCCCTACGTTCCCCTGACCCTGTCCCGTGTTGCTGCAGGCCTCCTGGACACAATGCGCTCAGTAATGCCGCCAATGCCTACTGCATCTTCAACAACCTCGCGATCGCAGCCAAGTACGCCCAGACAAAGCATGGAGCAGAACGGTGAGTGAGCGGTGCGGTGTCGTCTCGAAGTGGTGTCAGCAGGGGGAGGAGGCTGGGCAGGTCACAGTGACAGAGGGACAGTGGGGAGTAGGGTTGTTGTAGCTGGGGGTGTGCGACGATTGAGGAGAGGCCTCGGAGGATGCTTAAGACCGGAGTAGGTGAGTGCGGGCTTGGAGTAGATTGGCGAGGGGGCCTTTTAGAGGATGAGGAAGAGCCCGATGGTAGAGGGAATGTTTTCTGATGGACGGATGCTGAGTAAGGTGGAACTCGTAGCCTGTGCCTGTCAGGATGTGGCTCGGAGTGGATGACTCGAGCCGGTGTTGGGGAAGGGAACCCCCAGGAGGGGAGGGGGAGTGCCGTCCGTACACCCTGCTATCCAGCCTGCTACCAGTCGCTCTCTCTCTTTGCAGAGTGCTCATTGTGGACTGGGACATCCACCATGGTCACGGAACGCAGTACATCTTCGAGGACGACCACAGGTACACAGCCTTCAGCCGAGACGGACCAAGCCCACTCTTTACTCATTAACAATGGGGAAATCTAATTCCCCCTTTACCCCTACACAGTCTAATTCCCCCTTCACCGTTACACAGTCTGAACCCCCTTCACCCCTAGACAGTCTAATCCCCCCTTCACCCCTACACAGTCTAATTCCCCATTCACCCTTACACAGTCTAATCCCCCCCTTCACCCTTGCACACTCTAATCCCCCTTCACCCTTACACAGTCTAATCCCCCCTTCACGCTTACACAGTCGAATGCCCCTTCACCCTTACACAGTCTAATCCCCCTTCACCCTTACCCAGTCTAATCCCCCCTTCACCCTTACAAAGTCTAATCCCTCCCTTCACCCTTACGCAGTCTAATCCACCTTCACACTTACACAGTCTAATTCCCCCTTCACCTTTACACAGTCTAAACCCCCCGTCACCACTACAGTCTAATCCCCCTTCACCACTACACAGTCTAATCCCCCCTTCACCCTTACACAGACTAATCCCCCTTCACACTTACACAGTCTAATCCCCCCTACACCCTTACACATTCTAATCCCCCCTTCACTACTACATAGTCCAATCCCCCTTCACCCTTACACAGTCTAATCCCCCTTCACCCTTACCCAGTCTAATCCCCCCTTCACCCTTACAAAGTCTAATCCCTCCCTTCACCCTTACGCAGTCTAATCCACCTTCACACTTACACAGTCTAATTCCCCCTTCACCTTTACACAGTCTAAACCCCCCGTCACCACTACAGTCTAATCCCCCTTCACCACTACACAGTCTAATCCCCCCTTCACCCTTACACAGACTAATCCCCCTTCACACTTACACAGTCTAATCCCCCCTACACCCTTACACATTCTAATCCCCCCTTCACTACTACATAGTCCAATCCCCCTTCACCCTTACACAGTCTAATCCCCCTTCACCCTTATACAGTCTAATCCCCCATTCACCCTTACACAGTCTAATACCCCCTCACCCTTGCACAGTTTAATTCCCCATTCTCCCTTACACAGTCTAATCCCCCCTCAACCTTACACAGTCTATTCCCACACTCACTCTTACACAGTCTAATCCCCCCTGCACCCTTACACAGTCTAATCCCTACCTTCACCCTTACACAGTCTAATCCCCCTTCACCCTTACACAGTCTAATCCCCCCATTCACCACTACACAGTCTAAACCCCCTTCACGACTACACAGTCTAATCAGCCCTTCACCCTTACACAGTCTAATCCCCCTTCACCCTTACACAAATCCCCCCTTCAGCATTACACACTCTAATCCCCCCTTCACCCTTACACAGTCTAATCCCCCTTCACCATTACACAGCCTAATCCCCCTTCACCATTACACAGTCTAATCCCCCCATTCACCACTACACAGTCTAATCCCCCTTCACACTTACACAGTCTAATTCCCCCTTCATCCTTTCAGTCTATTCCCCCTTCACCCTTACACAGTGTAATCCCCCTCACCCCTACACAGTCTTATCCCCCTTCACCCTTACACAGTCTAATCCCCCCTTCATCCTTACACAGTCTAATGCCCCTTCACCCTTACACAGTCTTATCCCTACATTCACCCTTAAACAGTCTAATCCCACCTTCAACACTACATAGTCTAATCCCCCTTCACCCTTACAGAGTCTAAACCCCCCTTCACCCTTACACAGACTAATACCCCCTTCACCCTTACACAGTCTAATCCCCCTTCACCCTTACAGAGTCTAATCCCCACTTCACCCTTACACAGTCTAATCCCCCCTCACCCTTACACAGTCTAATCCCCCCTTCACCCTTACACAGTCTAATTCCCCATTCACCCTTACACAGTGTAATCTGCCCTCACCTTTACAGAGTCTAGTTCCCCATTCACCATTACACAGTCTAATCCTCCCTTCACCCTTACACAGTCTAATCCCCCATTCACGCTTATACAGTCTAATTCCACCTTCACTCTTACACAGTCTAATTCCCCATTCACCCTTACACAGTCCAATCTCCCCTTCACCCTTACACAGTAAAATCCCCCTTCACCCTTAACAGTATAGTCCCCCCTTCACCCTTACACTGTCTAATCCCCCCTTCAACCTTACACAGTCTAATCCCCCCTTCACCCTTACACAGTCTAATTCCCCATTCACCCTTACACAGTCTAATCTCCCCTTCACCCTTACACAGTCTATTCCCCATTTCCACTTACACAGTCTAATCCCCCCTCACCCTTACACAGTCTAATCCCCCCTTCACCCTTACACAGTCTATTCCCCCTTCACCCTTACATAGTCTAGTTCCCCTTTCACGCTTACACAGTCTAATCGCCCCTCACCCTTACACAGTCTAATCCCCCCTTCCCCCTTGCACAGTCTAACCCCCCCTTCACCCTTACACAGTCTAATCCCCCCTTCACACTTCCACAGTATAGTCCCCCCTTCACCCTTACACAGTCTAATCCCCGCTTCATCCTTTCAGCCTATTCCCCCTTCACCCTTACACAGTGTAATCCCCCCTCACCCCTACACAGTCTAATCCCCCCTTCATCCTTTCACAGTCTAATCCCCCTTCACTCTTACGCAGTCTATTCCCCCTTCACCCTTACACAGTCTTATCCCCCTTCACCCTTACACAGTCTAATCCCCCCTTCATCCTTTCACAGTCTAATCCCCCTTCACTCTTACGCAGTATAATTCCCCCTTCACCCTTACACAGTGTATTCCCCCCTTCACCATTACACTGTCGAATCCCACACTCACACTTACACAGTCTAATCCCCCTTCACCCTTACACAGTTTAATCCCCCCTTCACCCTTACTCAAATCCCCCCGTCACCCTTTCACAATCTAATCCCACCTTCACTACTACACAGTCTAATCCCCCTTCACTCTTACACAGTCTAATTCCACCTTCACCATTACACTGTCTAATCCCACACTCAACCTTACACATAATCCCCCCTTCACACTTATTCAGTCTAATCCCCCTTCACTCTTACACTGTTTAATACCCCCTTCACCCTTACACAGTCTAATCCCCCCTCACCCTTACAGTCTAATCCCCCCTTCACCATTACACAGTCCAATCCCTCACTCACCCTTGCACAGTCTAATCCCGACTTCACCCTTACACAGACTAATCCCTCTTCACCCTTACACAGTATAGTCCCCCCTTCATCCTTTCACAGTCTATTCCCCCTTCACCCTTACACAGTGTAATCCCCCCTCACCCCTACACAGTCTTATCCCCTTCATCCTTTCACAGTCGACTCCCCCTTCACTCTTACACAGTCTAATTCCCCCTTCACCCTTACACTGTGTATTCCCCCCTTCACCATTACACTGTCTAATCCCACACTCAACCTTACACAGTCTAATCCCCCCTTCACCCTTACACAGTTTAATCCCCCCTTCACCCTTACTCAAATCCCCCCGTCACCCTTTCACAATCTAATCCCACCTTCACTACTACACAGTCTAATCCCCCTTCACTCTTACACAGTCTAATTCCACCTTCACCATTACACTGTCTAATCCCACACTCAACCTTACACATAATCCCCCCTTCACACTTATTCAGTCTAATCCCCCTTCACTCTTACACTGTTTAATACCCCCTTCACCCTTACACAGTCTAATCCCCCCTCACCCTTACAGTCTAATCCCCCCTTCACCATTACACAGTCCAATCCCTCACTCACCCTTGCACAGTCTAATCCCGACTTCACCCTTACACAGACTAATCCCTCTTCACCCTTACACAGTATAGTCCCCCCTTCATCCTTTCACAGTCTAATTCCCCCTTCACCCTTACACTGTGTATTCCCCCCTTCACCATTACACTGTCTAATCCCACACTCAACCTTACACAGTCTAATCCCCCCTTCAGCCTTACAGTCTAATCCCCCCTTCACACTTACTCAGTCTAATCCCCCCTTCACCCTTACACAGTATAGTCCCCCCTTCACACTTACACAGTCTAATCCTCCCTTCACACTTACTCAGTCTAATCCCCCTTCACCCTTCCACAGTATAGTCCCCCCTTCACACTTACACAGTCTAATCCTCCCTTCACACTTACTCAGTCTAATCCCCCTTCACCCTTACACAGTATAGTCCCCCCTTCACTCTTACACAGTCTAATTCCCCCTTCACCCTTACACTGTGTATTCCCCCCTTCACCATTACACTGTCTAATCCCACACTCAACCTTACACAGTCTAATCCCCCCTTCAGCCTTACACAGTCTAATCCCCCCTTCACTCTTACACTGTTTAATCCCCCTTCACCCTTACTCAAATCCCCCGTCACCCTTACACAGTCTAATCCCACCTTCACTACTACATAGTCTAATCCCCCCTTCACCCTTACACAGTCTAATCCCCCATTCACGATTATACAGTCTAATTCCACCCTTCACCCTTGCACAGTCTAATCCCCCCTTCACTCTTACTCAGTCTCATCCCCCATCACCCTTACACAGTCTAATTCCCCCTTCACCATTACACTGTCTAATCCCACACTCACCCTTACACAGTCTAATCCCCCCTGCACCCGTACACAGTCTAATCCCACCTCTACTTTACACAGTCTATTCCCCCCTTCCCCATTACACAGTCTAATCCCCACTTCACCCTTACACAGTTTAATCCCCCCTCCACCCTTACACAGTCTAATCCCCTTCACTCTTACACAGTCTAATCCGCCATTCACGCTTATACAGTCTAATTCCACCCTTCACCCTTGCACAGTCTAATTCCCCATTCACCCTTACACAGTCTAATCCCCCCTTCACCCTTACACAGTCTAATCCCTACATTCTCCCTTACACAGTCTAATCCCACCTTCACTACTACATAGTCTAATCCCCCTTCACCCTTACAGAGTCTAATCCCCCCTTCACCCTTACACAGACTAATCCCCCCTTCACCCTTACACAGTCTAGTCCCCCTTCAACCTTACACAGTCTAATCCCTCCACTCACCACTATGCAGTCTAATCTCCCTTCACCAGAACAGTCTAATCCCCCTTGACGCTTACACAGTCTTCCCCCCTTCATCCTTACACAGTCTAATCCCTCTTCCCCCTTACACAGTATAGTCCCCCCTTCACCCTTACACAGTCTAATCCCTACCTTCACCCTTACACAGTCTAATTCCCCTTCACCCTTTCACAGTCTAATCGCCCCTTCATCCTTCCACTGTCTAATCCCCCTTCACCCTTACACAGTTTAGTCCCCCCTTCACCCTTACACAGTCTAATCCTCCCTTCACCCTTACACAGTCTAATCCTCCCTTCACCCTTACACAGTCTAATCCTCCCTTCAGCCTTACACAGTCTAATCCCCCTTCACCCTTACACAGTATAATCCCCCTTCACCCTTACACAGTATAGTCCCCCCTTCACTCTTACACAGTCTAATTCCCCCTTCACCCTTACACTGTGTATTCCCCCCTTCACCATTACACTGTCTAATCCCACACTCAACCTTACACAGTCTAATCCCCCCTTCAGCCTTACACAGTCTAATCCCCCCTTCACTCTTACACTGTTTAATCCCCCTTCACCCTTACTCAAATCCCCCGTCACCCTTAAACAGTCTAATCCCACCTTCACTACTACATAGTCTAATCCCCCCTTCACCCTTACACAATCTAATCCCCCATTCACGATTATACAGTCTAATTCCACCCTTCACCCTTGCACAGTCTAATCCCCCCTTCACTCTTACTCAGTCTCATCCCCCATCACCCTTACACAGTCTAATTCCCCCTTCACCATTACACTGTCTAATCCCACACTCACCCTTACACAGTCTAATCCCCCCTGCACCCGTACACAGTCTAATCCCACCTCTACTTTACACAGTCTATTCCCCCCTTCCCCATTACACAGTCTAATCCCCCCTTCACCCTTACACAGTTTAATCCCCCCTCCACCCTTACACAGTCTAATCCCCCCTTCACCCTTACACAGTCTAATACTCCATTCACCCTTACAGTCTAATCCCCCCTTCACCCTTACACAGTCTAATTCCACCTTCACTACTACATAGTCTAATCCCCCTTCACCCTTACAGAGTCTAATCCCCCCTTCACCCTTACACAGACTAATCCCCCCTTCACCCTTACACAGTCTAATCCCCCTTCACCCTTACACAGTCTAATCCCCCCCTTCTCCCTTACACAGTCTAATCCACCTTCACCCTTACTCAAATCCCCCTGTCACCCTTACTCAAATCCCCCTGTCACCCTTACACAGTCTAATCCCCCCTTCACCCTTACACAGTCTAATCCCACCTTCAGTACTACATAGTCTAATCCCCCTTCACCCTTACAGAGTCTAATCCCCCCTTCACCCTTACACAGACTAATCCCCCCTTCACCCTTACACAGTCTAATCCCCATTCACCCTTACACAGTGTAATCTGCCCTCACCTTTACAGAGTCTAGTTCCCCATTCACCATTACACAGTCTAATCCACCCTTACACAGTCTAATCCCCCATTCACGCTTATACAGTCTAATTCCACCTTCACTCTTACACAGTCTAATTCCCCATTCACCCTTACACAGTCCAATCTCCCCTTCACCCTTACACAGTAAAATCCCCCTTCACCCTTAACAGTATAGTCCCCCCTTCACCCTTACACTGTCTAATCCCCCCTTCAACCTTACACAGTCTAATCCCCCCTTCACCCTTACACAGTCTAATTCCCCATTCACCCTTACACAGTCTAATCTCCCCTTCACCCTTACACAGTCTATTCCCCATTTCCACTTACACAGTCTAATCCCCCCTCACCCTTACACAGTCTAATCCCCCCTTCACCCTTACACAGTCTATTCCCCCTTCACCCTTACATAGTCTTATCCCCCTTCACCCTTACACAGTCTAATCCCCCCTTCATCCTTTCACAGTCTAATCCCCCTTCACTCTTACGCAGTCTATTCCCCCTTCACCCTTACACAGTCTTATCCCCCTTCACCCTTACACAGTCTAATCCCCCCTTCATCCTTTCACAGTCTAATCCCCCTTCACTCTTACGCAGTATAATTCCCCCTTCACCCTTACACAGTGTATTCCCCCCTTCACCATTACACTGTCGAATCCCACACTCACACTTACACAGTCCAATCCCCCCTTCACCCTTACACAGTCTAATCCCTACCTTCACTCTTACACAGTCTAATCCCCCTTCACACTTACACAGTCTAATCCCCCCTTCAACCTTACACAGTCTAATCCCTCCATTCACCACTATGCAGTCTAATCCCCCTATTCACCACTATGCAGTCTAATCCCCCTTCAGCACTACAGTCTAATTCCCCCTTCACGCTTACACAGTCTAATCCCCCCTTCACGCTTACACAGTCTAATCCCCCCTTCACCCTAACACAGTCGAATCCCTGTTCACCCTTACACAGTATAGTCCCCCCTTCACCCTTACACAGTCTAATCCCTACCTTCATCCTTACACAGTCTAATCCCCCCTTCACCCTTACACAGTCTAATTCCCCTTCACCCTTTCACAGTCTTATCCCCCCTTCATCCTTACACAGTCTAATCCCCCTTCACCCTTACACAGTCTAATCCCCCTTCACCCTTACACAGTATGGTCCCCCCTTCACCCTTACACAGTCTAATCCCCCTTCACCCTTACACAGTATGGTCCCCCCTTCACCCTTATACAGTCTAATCCCCCCTTCAGCCTTACACAGTCTAATCCCCCTTCACCCTTGCACTGTATAATCCCCCCTTCACCCTTACACAGTATAGTCCCCCCTTCACACTTACACAGTCTAATCCCCCCTTCACCCTTACACAGTCTAATACTCCATTCACCCTTACAGTCTAATCCCCCCTTCACCCTTACACAGTCTAATCCCCCTTCACCCTTTCACAGTCTAATCCCCCCTTCACCCTTACACAGTCTAATCCCCCTTCACCCTTATACCGTCTAATTCCTGCTTCACCCTTACACAGTCTAATCCCCCATTCACCCTTACACAGTCTAATCCCCCCTTCACCCTTACACAGTCTAATCCCACCTTCACCCTTACACAGTCTAATCCCCCTTCACCCTTACACAGTCTAATCCCCCCTTCACCCTTACACAGTCTAATCCCTCACTCACCCTTACAGTCTAATCCCCCCATTCACCACTACACAGTTTAAACCGTCACTCACCCTTACACAGTCTAATCCCCCCTTCTCCCTTAAACAGTCCAATCCCCCCTTCACCCTTACACAGTCTAATCCCCCCTTCACCCTTACACAGTCTAATCCCACCTTCACTCTTACACAGACTAATCCCCCTTCACCCTTACACAGTCTAATCCCCCTTCACCCTTACACAGTCAAATCCCCCTTCACCCTTACACAGTCTAATCCCCACCTTCACCTTTACACAGTTTAATCCCCCCTTCACCCTTACACAGTCTAATCCCCCTTCACCCTTACACAGTATAGTCCCCCCTTCACCCTTACACAGTCTAATCCGCCCTTCACCATTACACAGTCTAATCCCTCTCTCACCCTTACACAGTATAATCCCCCCTTCACCCTTACACAGTCTAATCCCCCCTTTACCCTGCGTAATCCAATCTCCCATTCACCCTTACACAGTCTATTCCCTACATTCACCCTTACACAGTCTAATCCCCCTTCACCCTTACACAGTCTAATCCCTCACTCACCCTTACTCAGTCTAATCCCCCCTTCACCCTTACACAGTCTAATCCCCCCTTCACCATTACACAGTCTATTCACCCCCTTCTCCCTTACACAGTCTAATCCCTCACTCACCCTTACAGTCTAATCCCCCCATTCATCACTACGCAGTCTAATCCCCCTTCACCACTACACAGTCTAGTTCCCCATTCACTATTACACAGTCTGATCCTCCCTTCACCCTTACACAGTCTAATGCTCCTTCACCCTTATACAGTCTAATCCCCCCTTCACCCTTACACAGTCTAATCCCCCCTTCACCCTTACACAGTCTAATCCCCCTTCACCCTTCCACAGTATAATCCCCCCTTCACCGTTACACAGTCTAATCCCTCTTCACCCTTACACAGTCTAATCCCTACCTTCACCCTTACACAGTCTAATCCCCACTTCACCATTACGCAGTCTAATCCCTACCTTCACTCTTACACAGTCTAATCCCCCTTCACACTTACACAGTCCAATCCCCCCTTCATCCTGTCACAGTCTAATGCCCCTTCACCCTTATACAGTCTAATCCCCTATTCACGCTTATACAGTCTAATTCCACCCTTCACCCTTACACAGTCTAATCCCCCCTCACCCTTACAGTCTAATCCCCCCTTCACCATTACACAGTCCAATCCCGCACTCACCCTTGCACACTAATCCCCCCTTCACCCTTACACAGTCTAATCCCCCCTTCACCCTTACACAGACTAATCCCTACATTCTCCCTTACACAGTCTAATCCACCTTCACCCTTACTCAAATCCCCCTGTCACCCTTACACAGTCTAATCCCCCCTTCACCCTTACACAGTCTAATCCCACCTTCACTACTACATAATCTAATCCCCCTTCACCCTTACAGTGTCTAATCCCCCTTTCACCCTTACACAGTCTAATCCCCCTTCACCCTTACACAGTCTAATCCGCCCTTCTCCCTTACACAGTCTAATCCCTCACTCACCCTTACAGTCTAATCCCCCCATTCACCACTACGCAGTCTAATCCCCCTTCACCACTACACAGTCTAATCCCTCCTTAACCCTTACACAGTCTAATCCCCCCTTCAACCTTACACAGTCTAATCCCTCACTCACCCTTAGAGAGTCTAATCCCCCCTTCACCCTTAAACAGTCCAATCCCCCCTTCACCCTTACACAGTCTAATCCCTCTTCACCCTTACACAGTATAGTCCCCCCTTCACCCTTACACAGTCTAATCCCTACCTTCACCCTTACACAGTCTAATCCCCACTTCACCATTACGCAGTCCAATCCCTCACTCACCCTTACACAGTCTAATCCCCCCTTCTCCCTTAAACAGTCCAATCCCCCCTTCACCCTTACACAGTCTAATCCCTACCTTCACTCTTACACAGTCTAATCCCCCTTCACACTTACACAGTCCAATCCCCCTTCATCCTTTCACAGTCTAATGCCCCTTCACCCTTATACAGTCTAATCCCCTATTCACGCTTATACAGTCTAATTCCACCCTTCACCCTTACACAGTCTAATCCCCCCTCACCCTTACAGTCTAATCCCCCCTTCACCATTACACAGTCCAATCCCGCACTCACCCTTGCACACTAATCCCCCCTTCACCCTTACACAGTCTAATCCCCCCTTCACCCTTACACAGACTAATCCCTACATTCTCCCTTACACAGTCTAATCCACCTTCACCCTTACTCAAATCCCCCTGTCACCCTTACACAGTCTAATCCCCCCTTCACCCTTACACAGTCTAATCCCACCTTCACTACTACATAATCTAATCCCCCTTCACCCTTACAGTGTCTAATCCCCCCTTCACCCTTACACAGACTAATCCCCCCTTCACCCTTACACAGTCTAATCCCCCTTCACCCTTACACAGTCTAATCCCCCCTTCTCCCTTACACAGTCTAATCCCTCACTCACCCTTACAGTCTAATCCCCCCTTCTCCCTTAAACAGACCAATCCCCCCTTCACCCTTACACAGTCTAATCCCTACCTTCACTCTTACACAGTCTAATCCCCCTTCACACTTACACAGTCCAATCCCCCCTTCATCCTTTCACAGTCTAATGCCCCTTCACCCTTATACAGTCTAATCCCCTATTCACGCTTATACAGTCTAATTCCACCCTTCACCCTTACACAGTCTAATCCCCCCTCACCCTTACAGTCTAATCCCCCCTTCACCATTACACAGTCCAATCCCGCACTCACCCTTGCACACTAATCCCCCCTTCACCCTTACACAGTCTAATCCCCCCTTCACCCTTACACAGACTAATCCCTACATTCTCCCTTACACAGTCTAATCCACCTTCACCCTTACTCAAATCCCCCTGTCACCCTTACACAGTCTAATCCCACCTTCACCCTTACACAGTCTAATCCCACCTTCACTACTACATAATCTAATCCCCCTTCACCGTTACAGTGTCTAATCCCCCCTTCACCCTTACACAGACTAATCCCCCCTTCACCCTTACACAGTCTAATCCCCCTTCACCCTTACACAGTCTAATCCGCCCTTCTCCCTTACACAGTCTAATCCCTCACTCACCCTTACAGTCTAATCCCCCCATTCACCACTACGCAGTCTAATCCCCCTTCACCACTACACAGTCTAATCCCTCCTTAACCCTTACACAGTCTAATACCCCCTTCACCCTTACACAGTCTAATCCCCCCTTCACCCTTACACAGTCTAATCCCTCACTCACCCTTAGAGAGTCTAATCCCCCCTTCACCCTTAAACAGTCCAATCCCCCCTTCACCCTTACACAGTCTAATCCCTCTTCACCCTTACACAGTATAGTCCCCCCTTCACCCTTACACAGTCTAATCACTACCTTCACCCTTATACAGTCTAATCCCCCCTTCACGCTTACACAGTCTAATCCCCCCTTCACCCTTACACAGTCTAATCCCTCACTCACCCTTAGAGTCTAATCCCCCCTTCACCCTTAAACAGTCCAATCCCCCCTTCACCCTTACACAGTCTAATCCCTCTTCACCCTTACACAGTCTAATCCCCACTTCACCATTACGCAGTCCAATCCCTCACTCACCCTTACAGAGTCTAATCCCTCACTCACCCTTACACAGTCTAATCCCCCCTTCTCCCTTAAACAGTCCAATCCCCCCTTCACCCTTACACAGTCTAATCCCTACCTTCACTCTTACACAGTCTAATCCCCCTTCACACTTACACAGTCCAATCCCCCTTCATCCTTTCACAGTCTAATGCCCCTTCACCCTTATACAGTCTAATACCCTATTCACGCTTATACAGTCTAATTCCACCCTTCACCCTTACACAGTCTAATCCCCCCTCACCCTTACAGTCTAATCCCCTCTTCACCATTACACAGTCCAGTCCCGCACTCACCCTTGCACACTAATCCCCCCTTCACCCTTACACAGTCTAATCCCCCCTTCACCCTTACACAGACTAATCCCTACATTCTCCCTTACACAGTCTAATCCACCTTCACCCTTACTCAAATCCCCCTGTCACCCTTACACAGTCTAATCCCCCCTTCACCCTTACACAGTCTAATCCCACCTTCACTACTACATAATCTAATCCCCCTTCACCCTTACAGTGTCTAATCCCCCCTTCACCCTTACACAGACTAATCCCCCCTTCACCCTTACACAGTCTAATCCCCCTTCACTCTTACACAGTCTAATCCCCCCTTCTCCCTTACACTGTCTAATCCCTCACTCACCCTTACAGTCTAATCCCCCCATTCACCACTACGCAGTCTAATCCCCCTTCACCACTACACAGTCTAATCCCTCCTTAACCCTTACACAGTCTAATCCCCCCTTCACCCTTACAGAGTCTAATCCCTCACTCACCCTTAGAGAGTCTAATCCCCCCTTCACCCTTAAACAGTCCAATCCCCCCTTCACCCTTACACAGTCTAATCCCCCTTCACCCTTACACAGTATAGTCCCCATTTCCACTTACACAGTCTAATCCCCCCTCACCCTTGCACTGTATAATCCCCCCTTCACCCTTACACAGTATAGTCCCCCCTTCACACTTACACAGTCTAATCCCCCCTTCACCCTTACACAGTCTAATCCCCCTTCACCCTTTCACAGTCTAATCCCCCCTTCACCCTTACACAGTCTAATCCCCCTTCACCCTTATACCGTCTAATTCCTGCTTCACCCTTACACAGTCTAATCCCCCATTCACCCTTACACAGTCTAATCCCCCCTTCACCCTTACACAGTCTAATCCCACCTTCACCCTTACACAGTCTAATCCCCCTTCACCCTTACACAGTCTAATCCCCCCTTCACCCTTACACAGTCTAATCCCTCACTCACCCTTACAGTCTAATCCCCCCATTCACCACTACACAGTTTAAACCGTCACTCACCCTTACACAGTCTAATCCCCCCTTCTCCCTTAAACAGTCCAATCCCCCCTTCACCCTTACACAGTCTAATCCCCCCTTCACCCTTACACAGTCTAATCCCACCTTCACTCTTACACAGACTAATCCCCCTTCACCCTTACACAGTCTAATCCCCCTTCACCCTTACACAGTCAAATCCCCCTTCACCCTTACACAGTCTAATCCCCACCTTCACCTTTACACAGTTTAATCCCCCCTTCACCCTTACACAGTCTAATCCCCCTTCACCCTTACACAGTATAGTCCCCCCTTCACCCTTACACAGTCTAATCCGCCCTTCACCATTACACAGTCTAATCCCTCTCTCACCCTTACACAGTATAATCCCCCCTTCACCCTTACACAGTCTAATCCCCCCTTCACCATTACACAGTCTATTCACCCCCTTCTCCCTTACACAGTCTAATCCCTCACTCACCCTTACAGTCTAATCCCCCCATTCATCACTACGCAGTCTAATCCCCCTTCACCACTACACAGTCTAGTTCCCCATTCACTATTACACAGTCTGATCCTCCCTTCACCCTTACACAGTCTAATGCTCCTTCACCCTTATACAGTCTAATCCCCCCTTCACCCTTACACAGTCTAATCCCCCCTTCACCCTTACACAGTCTAATCCCCCTTCACCCTTCCACAGTATAATCCCCCCTTCACCGTTACACAGTCTAATCCCTCTTCACCCTTACACAGTCTAATCCCTACCTTCACCCTTACACAGTCTAATCCCCCCTTCAACCTTACACAGTCTAATCCCTCACTCACCCTTAGAGAGTCTAATCCCCCCTTCACCCTTAAACAGTCCAATCCCCCCTTCACCCTTACACAGTCTAATCCCTCTTCACCCTTACACAGTATAGTCCCCCCTTCACCCTTACACAGTCTAATCCCTACCTTCACCCTTACACAGTCTAATCCCCACTTCACCATTACGCAGTCCAATCCCTCACTCACCCTTACAGAGTCTAATCCCTCACTCACCCTTACACAGTCTAATCCCCCCTTCTCCCTTAAACAGTCCAATCCCCCCTTCACCCTTACACAGTCTAATCCCTACCTTCACTCTTACACAGTCTAATCCCCCTTCACACTTACACAGTCCAATCCCCCTTCATCCTTTCACAGTCTAATGCCCCTTCACCCTTATACAGTCTAATCCCCTATTCACGCTTATACAGTCTAATTCCACCCTTCACCCTTACACAGTCTAATCCCCCCTCACCCTTACAGTCTAATCCCCCCTTCACCATTACACAGTCCAATCCCGCACTCACCCTTGCACACTAATCCCCCCTTCACCCTTACACAGTCTAATCCCCCCTTCACCCTTACACAGACTAATCCCTACATTCTCCCTTACACAGTCTAATCCACCTTCACCCTTACTCAAATCCCCCTGTCACCCTTACACAGTCTAATCCCCCCTTCACCCTTACACAGTCTAATCCCACCTTCACTACTACATAATCTAATCCCCCTTCACCCTTACAGTGTCTAATCCCCCCTTCACCCTTACACAGACTAATCCCCCCTTCACCCTTACACAGTCTAATCCCCCTTCACCCTTACACAGTCTAATCCGCCCTTCTCCCTTACACAGTCTAATCCCTCACTCACCCTTACAGTCTAATCCCCCCATTCACCACTACGCAGTCTAATCCCCCTTCACCACTACACAGTCTAATCCCTCCTTAACCCTTACACAGTCTAATACCCCCTTCACCCTTACACAGTCTAATCCCCCCTTCACCCTTACACAGTCTAATCCCTCACTCACCCTTAGAGAGTCTAATCCCCCCTTCACCCTTAAACAGTCCAATCCCCCCTTCACCCTTACACAGTCTAATCCCTCTTCACCCTTACACAGTATAGTCCCCCCTTCACCCTTACACAGTCTAATCACTACCTTCACCCTTACACAGTCTAATCCCCCCTTCACGCTTACACAGTCTAATCCCCCCTTCACCCTTACACAGTCTAATCCCTCACTCACCCTTAGAGAGTCTAATCCCCCCTTCACCCTTAAACAGTCCAATCCCCCCTTCACCCTTACACAGTCTAATCCCTCTTCACCCTTACACAGTATAGTCCCCCCTTCACCCTTACACAGTCTAATCACTACCTTCACCCTTACACAGTCTAATCCCCACTTCACCATTACGCAGTCCAATCCCTCACTCACCCTTACAGAGTCTAATCCCTCACTCACCCTTACACAGTCTAATCCCCCCTTCTCCCTTAAACAGTCCAATCCCCCCTTCACCCTTACACAGTCTAATCCCTACCTTCACTCTTACACAGTCTAATCCCCCTTCACACTTACACAGTCCAATCCCCCTTCATCCTTTCACAGTCTAATGCCCCTTCACCCTTATACAGTCTAATACCCTATTCACGCTTATACAGTCTAATTCCACCCTTCACCCTTACACAGTCTAATCCCCCCTCACCCTTACAGTCTAATCCCCCCTTCACCATTACACAGTCCAGTCCCGCACTCACCCTTGCACACTAATCCCCCCTTCACCCTTACACAGTCTAATCCCCCCTTCACCCTTACACAGACTAATCCCTACATTCTCCCTTACACAGTCTAATCCACCTTCACCCTTACTCAAATCCCCCTGTCACCCTTACACAGTCTAATCCCCCCTTCACCCTTACACAGTCTAATCCCACCTTCACTACTACATAATCTAATCCCCCTTCACCCTTACAGTGTCTAATCCCCCCTTCACCCTTACACAGACTAATCCCCCCTTCACCCTTACACAGTCTAATCCCCCTTCACTCTTACACAGTCTAATCCCCCCTTCTCCCTTACACAGTCTAATCCCTCACTCACCCTTACAGTCTAATCCCCCCATTCACCACTACGCAGTCTAATCCCCCTTCACCACTACACAGTCTAATCCCTCCTTAACCCTTACACAGTCTAATCCCCCCTTCACCCTTACAGAGTCTAATCCCTCACTCACCCTTAGAGAGTCTAATCCCCCCTTCACCCTTAAACAGTCCAATCCCCCCTTCACCCTTACACAGTCTAATCCCCCTTCACCCTTACACAGTATAGTCCCCCCTTCACCCTTACACAGTCTAATCCGCCCTTCACCATTACACAGTCTAATCCCTTTCTCACCCTTACACAGTATAATCCCCCCTTCACCCTTACACAGTCTAATCCCCCCTTTACCCTGCGTAATCCAATCTCCCATTCACCCTTACACAGTCTATTCCCTACATTCACCCTTACACAGTCTAATCCCCCTTCACCCTTACACAGTCTAATCCCCCCTTCACCCTTACACAGTCAAATCCCCCCACCCTTACAAAGTCTAATCCCTCACTCACCCTTACTCAGTCTAATCCCCCCTTCACCATTACACAGTCTAATCCCCCCCTTCTCCCTTACACAGTCTAATCCCTCACTCACCCTTACAGTCTAATCCCCCCATTCATCACTACGCAGTCTAATCCACCTTCACCACTACACAGTCTGGTTCCCCATTCACTATTACACAGTCTGATCCTCCCTTCACCCTTACACAGTCTAATGCTCCTTCACCCTTATACAGTCTAATCCCCCTTCACCCTTACACAGTCTAATCCCCCCTTCACCCTTACACAGTCTGATCCCTACATTCTCCCTAACACAGTCTAATCCACCTTCACCCTTGCTCAAATCCCCCTGTCATCCTTACACAGTCGAATCCCCCCCTTCACCCTTACACAGTTTAATCCCCCTTCACCCTTACACAGTCTAATCCCCCCTTCACCCTTACACAGTCTAATCCCTACCTTCACTCTTACACAGTCTAATCCCCCTTCACACTTACACAGTCTAATCCCCCCTTCACCCTTACACAGTCTAATCCCCCTTCACCCTTCCACAGTATAGTCCCCCCTTCACCCTTACACAGTCTAATCCCTCTTCACCCTTACACAGTATAGTCCCCCCTTCACCCTTACACAGTCTAATCCCTACCTTCACCCTTACACAGTCTAATCCCCACTTCACCATTACGCAGTCCAATCCCTCACTCACCCTTATAGAGTCTAATCCCTCACTCACCCTTACACAGTCTAATCCCCCCTTCTCCCTTAAACAGACCAATCCCCCCTTCACCCTTACACAGTCTAATCCCTACCTTCACCAACACAGTCGAATCCCCCCTCACACTTACACAGTCCAATCCCCCCTTCATCCTTTCACAGTCTAATGCCCCTTCACCCTTATACAGTCTAAGCCCCTATTCACGCTTATACAGTCTAATTCCACCCTTCACCCTTACACAGTCTAATCCCCCCTCACCCTTACAGTCTAATCCCCCCTTCACCATTACACAGTCTAATCCCCCCCTTCTCCCTTACACAGTCTAATCCCTCACTCACCCTTACAGTCTAATCCCCCCATTCATCACTACGCAGTCTAATCCACCTTCACCACTACACAGTCTGGTTCCCCATTCACTATTACACAGTCTGATCCTCCCTTCACCCTTTCACAGTCTAATGCTCCTTCACCCTTATACAGTCTAATCCCCCTTCACCCTTACACAGTCTAATCCCCCTTCACCCTTACACAGTCTAATCCCCCCTTCACCCTTACACAGTCTAATCCCTACATTCTCCCTAACACAGTCTAATCCACCTTCACCCTTGCTCAAATCCCCCTGTCATCCTTACACAGTCTAATCCCCCCCTTCACCCTTACACAGTTTAATCCCCCTTCACCCTTACACAGTCTAATCCCCCCTTCACCCTTACACAGTCTAATCCCTACCTTCACTCTTACACAGTCTAATCCCCCTTCACCCTTACACAGTCTAATCCCCCCTTCACCCTTACACAGTTTAATCCCCCTTCACCCTTACACAGTCTAATCCCCCCTTCACCCTTACACAGTCTAATCCCTACCTTCACTCTTACACAGTCTAATCCCCCTTCACACTTACACAGTCTAATCCCCCTTCACCCTTCCACAGTATAATCCCCCCTTCACCGTTACACAGTCTAATCCCTCTTCACCCTTACACAGTATAGTCCCCCCTTCACCCTTACACAGTCTAATCCCTACCTTCACCCTTACACAGTCTAATCCCCACTTCACCATTACGCAGTCCAATCCCTCACTCACCCTTATAGAGTCTAATCCCTCACTCACCCTTACACAGTCTAATCCCCCCTTCTCCCTTAAACAGTCCAATCCCCCCTTCACCCTTACACAGTCTAATCCCTACCTTCACTCTTACACAGTCTAATCCCCCTTCACACTTACACAGTCCAATCCCCCCTTCATCCTTTCACAGTCTAATGCCCCTTCACCCTTATACAGTCTAATCCCCTATTCACGCTTATACAGTCTAATTCCACCCTTCACCCTTACACAGTCTAATCCCCCCTCACCCTTACAGTCTAATCCCCTCTTCACCATTACACAGTCCAATCCCGCACTCACCCTTGCACACTAATCCCCCCTTCACCCTTACACAGTCTAATCCCCCCTTCACCCTTACACAGACTAATCCCTACATTCTCCCTTACACAGTCTAATCCACCTTCACCCTTACTCAAATCCCCCTGTCACCCTTACACAGTCTAATCCCCCCTTCACCCTTACACAGTCTAATCCCACCTTCACTACTACATAATCTAATCCCCCTTCACCCTTACAGTGTCTAATCCCCCCTTCACCCTTACACAGACTAATCCCCCCTTCACCCTTACACAGTCTAATCCCCCACCCTTACACAGTCTAATCTGCCCTTCTCCCTTACACAGTCTAATCCCTCACTCACCCTTACAGTCTAATCCCCCCATTCACCACTACGCAGTCTAATCCCCCTTCACCACTACACAGTCTAATCCCTCCTTAACCCTTACACAGTCTAATCCCCCCTTCACCCTTACACAGTCTAATCCCTCACTCACCCTTAGAGAGTCTAATCCCCCCTTCACCCTTAAACAGTCCAATCCCCCCTTCACCCTTACACAGTCTAATCCCGACCTTCACTCTTACACAGTCTAATCCCCCTTCACACTTACACAGTCTAATCCCCCCTTCACCCTTACACAGTCTAATCCCCCTTCACCCTTCCACAGTATAATCCCCCCTTCACCGTTACACAGTCTAATCCCTCTTCACCCTTACACAGTATAGTCCCCCCTTCACCCTTACACAGTCTAATCCCTACCTTCACCCTTACACAGTCTAATCCCCACTTCACCATTACGCAGTCCAATCCCTCACTCACCCTTACAGAGTCTAATCCCTCACTCACCCTTACACAGTCTAATCCCCCCTTCTCCCTTAAACAGTCCAATCCCCCCTTCACCCTTACACAGTCTAATCCCTACCTTCACTCTTACACAGTCTAATCCCCCTTCACACTTACACAGTCCAATCCCCCCTTCATCCTTTCACAGTCTAATGCCCCTTCACCCTTATACAGTCTAATCCCCTATTCACGCTTATACAGTCTAATTCCACCCTTCACCCTTACACAGTCTAATCCCCCCTCAGCCTTACAGTCTAATCCCCCCTTCACCATTACACAGTCCAATCCCGCACTCACCCTTGCACACTAATCCCCCCTTCACCCTTACACAGTCTAATCCCCCCTTCACCCTTACACAGACTAATCCCTACATTCTCCCTTACACAGTCTAATCCACCTTCACCCTTACTCAAATCCCCCTGTCACCCTTACACAGTCTAATCCCCCCTTCACCCTTACACAGTCTAATCCCACCTTCACTACTACATAATCTAATCCCCCTTCACCCTTACAGTGTCTAATCCCCCCTTCACCCTTACACAGACTAATCCCCCCTTCACCCTTACACAGTCTAATCCCCCTTCACCCTTACACAGTCTAATCTGCCCTTCTCCCTTACACAGTCTAATCCCTCACTCACCCTTACAGTCTAATCCCCCCATTCACCACTACGCAGTCTAATCCCCCTTCACCACTACACAGTCTAATCCCTCCTTAACCCTTACACAGTCTAATCCCCCCTTCACCCTTACACAGTCTAATCCCTCACTCACCCTTAGAGAGTCTAATCCCCCCTTCACCCTTAAACAGTCCAATCCCCCCTTCACCCTTACACAGTCTAATCCCGACCTTCACTCTTACACAGTCTAATCCCCCTTCACACTTACACAGTCTAATCCCCCCTTCACCCTTACACAGTCTAATCCCCCTTCACCCTTCCACAGTATAATCCCCCCTTCACCGTTACACAGTCTAATCCCTCTTCACCCTTACACAGTATAGTCCCCCCTTCACCCTTACACAGTCTAATCCCTACCTTCACCCTTACACAGTCTAATCCCCACTTCACCATTACGCAGTCCAATCCCTCACTCACCCTTACAGAGTCTAATCCCTCACTCACCCTTACACAGTCTAATCCCCCCTTCTCCCTTAAACAGTCCAATCCCCCCTTCACCCTTACACAGTCTAATCCCTACCTTCACTCTTACACAGTCTAATCCCCCTTCACACTTACACAGTCCAATCCCCCCTTCATCCTTTCACAGTCTAATGCCCCTTCACCCTTATACAGTCTAATCCCCTATTCACGCTTATACAGTCTAATTCCACCCTTCACCCTTACACAGTCTAATCCCCCCTCAGCCTTACAGTCTAATCCCCCCTTCACCATTACACAGTCCAATCCCGCACTCACCCTTGCACACTAATCCCCCCTTCACCCTTGCACAGTCTAATCCCCCCTTCACCCTTACACAGACTAATCCCTACATTCTCCCTTACACAGTCTAATCCACCTTCACCCTTACTCAAATCCCCCTGTCACCCTTACACAGTCTAATCCCCCCTTCACCCTTACACAGTCTAATCCCACCTTCACTACTACATAATCTAATCCCACTTCACCCTTACAGTGTCTAATCCCCCCTTCACCCTTACACAGACTAATCCCCCCTTCACCCTTACACAGTCTAATCCCCCTTCACCCTTACACAGTCTAATCCCCCCTTCTCCCTTACACAGTCTAATCCCTCACTCACCCTTACAGTCTAATCCCCCCATTCACCACTACGCAGTCTAATCCCCCTTCACCACTACACAGTCTAATCCCTCCTTAACCCTTACACAGTCTAATCCCCCTTCACCCTTACACAGTCTAATCCCTCACTCACCCTTAGAGAGTCTAATCCCCCCTTCACCAGTCATATCCCCCCTTCACCCTTACACAGTCTAATCCCTACCTTCAATCTTACACAGTCTAATTCCCCTTCACACTTACACAGTCTAATCCCCCCTTCAACCTTACACAGTCTAATCCCTCCATTCACCACTATGCAGTCTAATCCCCCTTCACCAGAACAGTCTAATCCCCCTTCACGATTACACAGTCTAATCCCCCCTTCACCCTTACAGTCTAATCCCCCCATTCACCACTACGCAGTCTAATCCCCCTTCACCCCTACACAGTCTAATCCCTCCTTAACCCTTACACAGTCTAATCCCCCCTTCACCCTTACACAGTCTAATCCCTCACTCACCCTTAGAGAGTCTAATCCCCCCTTCACCCTTAAACAGTCCAATCCCCCCTTCACCCTTACACAGTCTAATCCCTACCTTCAATCTTACACAGTCTAATTCCCCTTCACACTTACACAGTCTAATCCCCCCTTCAACCTTACACAGTCTAATCCCTCCATTCACCACTATGCAGTCTAATCCCTACCTTCACCCTTACACAGTCTAATCCCCCCTTCACCCTTACAGTCTAATTCCCCTTCACCCTTTCACAGTCTAATCGCCCCTTCATCCTTACACTGTCTAATCCCCCTTCACCCTTACACTGTCTAATCCCTCTTCACTCTTACACAGTATAGTCCCCCCTTCACCCTTACACAGTCTAATCCTCCCTTCACCCTTACACAGTCTAATCCCCCTTCACCCTTACACAGTATAGTCCCCCCTTCACCCTTACACAGTCTAATCCCCCCTTCACCCTTACACAGTCTAATACTCCATTCACCCTTACAGTCTAATCCCCCCTTCACCTTTACACAGTTTAATCCCACCTTCACCCTTACACAGTCTAATCCCCCTTCACCCTTATACAGTATAGTCCCCCCTTCACCCTTACACAGTCTAATCCGCCCTTCACCATTACACAGTCTAATCCCTCTCTCACCCTTACACAGTATAATCCCCCCTTCACCCTTACACAGTCTAATCCCCCCTTTACCCTGCGTAATCCAATCTCCCATTCACCCTTACACAGTCTATTCCCTACATTCACCCTTACACAGTCTAATCCCCCTTCACCCTTACACAGTCTAATCCCCCCTTCACCCTTACACAGTCTAATCCCCCCTTCACCCTTACACAGTCAAATCCCCCCACCCTTACACAGTCTAATCCCTCACTCACCCTTACTCAGTCTAATCCCCCCTTCACCCTTACACAGTCTAATCCCCCCCTTCTCCCTTACACAATCTAATCCCTCACTCACCCTTACAGTCTAATCCCCCCATTCATCACTACGCAGTCTAATCCCCCTTCACCACCACACAGTCTAGTTCCCCATTCACTATTACACAGTCTGATCCTCCCTTCACCCTTACACAGTCTAATGCTCCTTCACCCTTATACAGTCTAATCCCCCTTCACCCTTACACAGTCTAATCCCCCCTTCACCCTTACACAGTCTAATCCCTACATTCTCCCTAACACAGTCTAATCCACCTTCACCCTTGCTCAAATCCCCCTGTCACCCTTACACAGTCTAATCCCCCCTTCACCCTTACACAGTTTAATCCCCTTCACCCTTACACAGTCTAATCCCCCCTTCACCCTTACACAGTCTAATCCCTACCTTCACTCTTACACAGTCTAATCCCCCTTCACACTTACACAGTCTAATCCCCCCTTCAACCTTACACAGTCTAATCCCTCCATTCACCACTATGCAGTCTAATCCCCCTTCACCAGAACAGTCTAATCCCCCTTCACGCTTACACAGTCTAATCCCCCCTTCACCCTTACAGTCTAATCCCCCCATTCACCACTACGCAGTCTAATCCCCCTTCACCCCTACACAGTCTAATCCCTCCTTAACCCTTACACAGTCTAATCCCCCCTTCACCCTTACACAGTCTAATCCCTCACTCACCCTTAGAGAGTCCAATCCCCCCTTCACCCTTACACAGTCTAATCCCTACCTTCAATCTTACACAGTCTAATTCCCCTTCACACTTACACAGTCTAATCCCCCCTTCAACCTTACACAGTCTAATCCCTCCATTCACCACTATGCAGTCTAATCCCTACCTTCACCCTTACACAGTCTAATCCCCCCTTCACCCTTACAGACTAATTCCCCTTCACCCTTTCACAGTCTAATCGCCCCTTCATCCTTACACTGTCTAATCCCCCTTCACCCTTACACCGTCTAATCCCTCTTCACCCTTACACAGTATAGTCCCCCCTTCACCCTTACACAGTCTAATCCTCCCTTCACCCTTAAACAGTCTAATCCCCCTTCACCCTTACACAGTATAGTCCCCCCTTCACCCTTACACAGTCTAATCCCCCCTTCACCCTTACACAGTCTAATACTCCATTCACCCTTACAGTCTAATCCCCCCTTCACCCTTACACTGTCTAATCCCACCTTCACTCTTACACAGACTAATCCCCCTTCACCCTTACACAGTCTAATCCCCCTTCACCCTTACACAGTCAAATCCCCCTTCACCCTTACACAGTCAAATCCCCCTTCACCCTTACACAGTCTAATCCCCCCCTTCACCTTTACACAGTTTAATCCCCCCTTCTCCCTTACACAGTCTAATCCCCCTTCACCCTTATACAGTATAGTCCCCCCTTCACCCTTACACAGTCTAATCCGCCCTTCACCATTACACAGTCTAATCCCTCTCTCACCCTTACACAGTATAATCCCCCCTTCACCCTTACACAGTCTAATCCCCCCTTTACCCTGCGTAATCCAATCTCCCATTCACCCTTACACAGTCTAATCCCCCTTCACCCTTACACAGTCTAATCCCCCCTTCACCCTTACACAGTCTAATCCCCCCTTCACCCTTACACAGTCAAATCCCCCCACCCTTACACAGTCTAATCCCTCACTCACCCTTACTCAGTCTAATCCCCCCTTCACCCTTACACAGTCTAATCCCCCCCTTCTCCCTTACACAATCTAATCCCTCACTCACCCTTACAGTCTAATCCCCCCATTCATCACTACGCAGTCTAATCCCCCTTCACCACCACACAGTCTAGTTCCCCATTCACTATTACACAGTCTGATCCTCCCTTCACCCTTACACAGTCTAATGCTCCTTCACCCTTATACAGTCTAATCCCCCTTCACCCTTACACAGTCTAATCCCCCCTTCACCCTTACACAGTCTAATCCCTACATTCTCCCTAACACAGTCTAATCCACCTTCACCCTTGCTCTAATCCCCCTGTCACCCTTACACAGTCTAATCCCCCCTTCACCCTTACACAGTTTAATCCCCCTTCACCCTTACACAGTCTAATCCCCCCTTCACCCTTACACAGTCTAATCCCTACCTTCACTCTTACACAGTCTAATCCCCCTTCACACTTACACAGTCTAATCCCCCCTTCAACCTTACACAGTCTAATCCCTCCATTCACCACTATGCAGTCTAATCCCCCTTCACCAGAACAGTCTAATCCCCCTTCACGCTTACACAGTCTAATTCCCCCTTCACATTTACAGTCTAATCCCCCCATTCACCACTACGCAGTCTAATCCCCCTTCACCCCTACACAGTCTAATCCCTCCTTAACCCTTACACAGTCTAATCCCCCCTTCACCCTTACACAGTCTAATCCCTCACTCACCCTTAGAGAGTCTAATCCCCCCTTCACCCTTAAACAGTCCAATCCCCCCTTCACCCTTACACAGTCTAATCCCTACCTTCAATCTTACACAGTCTAATTCCCCTTCACACTTACACAGTCTAATCCCCCCTTCAACCTTACACAGTCTAATCCCTCCATTCACCACAATGCAGTCTAATCCCTACCTTCACCCTTACACAGTCTAATCCCCCCTTCACCCTTACAGTCTAATTCCCCTTCACCCTTTCACAGTCTAATCGCCCCTTCATCCTTACACCGTCTAATCCCTCTTCACCCTTACACAGTATAGTCCCCCCTTCACCCTTACACAGTCTAATCCTCCCTTCACCCTTAAACAGTCTAATCCCCCTTCACCCTTACACAGTATAGTCCCCCCTTCACCCTTACACAGACTAATCCCCCCTTCACCCTTACACAGTCTAATACTCCATTCACCCTTACAGTCTAATCCCCCCTTCACCCTTACACAGTCTAATCCCACCTTCACTCTTACACAGACTAATCCCCCTTCACCCTTACACAGTCTAATCCCCCTTCACCCTTACACAGTCAAATCCCCCTTCACCCTTACACAGTCTAATCCCCCCCTTCACCTTTACACAGTTTAATCCCCCCTTCACCCTTACACAGTCTAATCCCCCTTCACCCTTATACAGTATAGTCCCCCCTTCACCCTTACACAGTCTAATCCGCCCTTCACCATTACACAGTCTAATCCCTCTCTCACCCTTACACAGTATAATCCCCCCTTCACCCTTACACAGTCTAATCCCCCCTTTACCCTGCGTAATCCAATCTCCCATTCACCCTTACACAGTCTATTCCCTACATTCACCCTTACACAGTCTAATCCCCCTTCACCCTTACACAGTCTAATCCCCCCTTCACCCTTACACAGTCTAATCCCCCCTTCACCCTTACACAGTCAAATCCCCCCTTCATCCTTTCACAGTCTAATGCCCCTTCACCCTTACACAGTCTAATCCCTACCTTCAATCTTACAGTCTAATTCCCCTTCACACTTACACAGTCTAATCCCCCCTTCAAACTTACACAGTCTAATCCCTCCATTCACCACTATGCAGTCTAATCCCCCTTCACCAGAACAGCCTAATCCCCCTTCACGCTTACACAGTCTAAACCCCCTTCACCCTTACAGTCTAATCCCCCCATTCACCACTACGCAGTCTAATCCCCCTTCACCCTTACACAGTCAAATCCCCCTTCACCCTTACACAGTCTAATCCCCCCCTTCACCTTTACACAGTTTAATCCCCCCTTCACCCTTACACAGTCTAATCCCCCTTCACCCTTACACAGTATAGTCCCCCCTTCACCCTTACACAGTCTAATCCGCCCTTCACCATTACACAGTCTAATCCCTCTCTCACCCTTACACAGTATAATCCCCCCTTCACCCTTACACAGTCTAATCCCCCCTTTACCCTGCGTAATCCAATCTCCCATTCACCCTTACACAGTCTATTCCCTACATTCACCCTTACACAGTCTAATCCCCCTTCACCCTTACACAGTCTAATCCCCCTTCACCCTTACACAGTCAAATCCCCCCACCCTTACAAAGTCTAATCCCTCACTCACCCTTACTCAGTCTAATCCCTACTTCACCCATACACAGTCTAATCCCCCTTCACCATTACACAGTCTAATCCCCCCCTTCTCCCTTACACAGTCTAATCCCTCCCTCACCCTTACAGTCTGATCCCCCCATTCATCACTACGCAGTCTAATCCACCTTCACCACTACACAGTCTGGTTCCCCATTCACTATTACACAGTCTGATCCTACCTTCACCCTTACACAGTCTAATCCCCCTTCACCCTTACACAGTCTAATCCCCCCTTCACCCTTACACAGTCTAATCCCTACCTTCACTCTTACACAGTCTAATCCCCCTTCACACTTACACAGTCCAATCCCCCCTTCATCCTTTCACAGTCTAATGCCCCTTCACCCTTATACAGTCTAATCCCCTATTCACGCTTATAGTCTAATTCCACCCTTCACCCTTACACAGTCTAATCCCCCCTCATCCTTACAGTCTAATCCCCCCTTCGCCATTACACAGTCCAATCCCGCACTCACCCTTGCACACTAATCCCCCCTTCACCCTTACACAGTCTAATCCCCCCTTCACCCTTACACAGACTAATCCCTACATTCTCCCTTACACAGTCTAATCCACCTTCACCCTTACTCAAATCCCCCTGTCACCCTTACACAGTCTAATCCCCCCTTCACCCTTACACAGTCTAATCCCACCTTCACTACTACATAATCTAATCCCCCTTCACCTTTACAGTGTCTAATCCCCCCTTCACCCTTACACAGACTAATCCCCCCTTCACCCTTACTCAGTCTAATCCCTACATTCAATCTTACACAGTCTAATTCCCCTTCACACTTACACAGTCTAATCCCCCCTTCAACCTTACACAGTCTAATCCCTCCATTCACCACTATGCAGTCTAATCCCTACCTTCACCCTTACACAGTCTAATCCCCCCTTCACCCTTACAGTCTAATTCCCCTTCACCCTTTCACAGTCTAATCACCCCTTCATCCTTACACTGTCTAATCCCCCTTCACCCTTACACCGTCTAATCCCTCTTCACCCTTACACAGTATAGTCCCCCCTTCACCCTTACACAGTCTAATCCTCCCTTCACCCTTCACAGTCTAATCCCCCTTCACCCTTACACAGTATAGTCCCCCCTTCACCCTTACACAGTCTAATCCCCCCTTCACCCTTACACAGTCTAATACTCCATTCACCCTTACAGTCTAATCCCCCCTTCACCCTTACACAGTCTAATCCCACCTTCACTCTTACACAGTCAAATCCCCCTTCACCCTTACACAGTCTAATCCCCCTTCACCCTTACACAGTCAAATCCCCCTTCACCCTTACACAGTCTAATCCCCCCCTTCACCTTTACACAGTTTAATCCCCCCTTCACCCTTACACAGTCTAATCCCCCTTCACCCTTATACAGTATAGTCCCCGCTTCACCCTTACACAGTCTAATCCGCCCTTCACCATGACACAGTCTAATCCCTCTCTCACCCTTACACAGTATAATCCCCCCTTCACCCTTACACAGTCTAATCCCCCCTTTACCCTGCGTAATCCAATCTCCCATTCACCCTTACACAGTCTATTCCCTACATTCACCCTTACACAGTCTAATCCCCCTTCACCCTTACACAGTCTAATCCCCCCTTCACCCTTACACAGTCTAATCCCCCCTTCACCCTTACACAGTCAAATCCCCCCACCCTTACACAGTCTAATCCCTCACTCACCCTTACTCAGTCTAATCCCCCCTTCACCCTTACACAGTCCAATCCCCCCTTCATCCTTTCACAGTCTAATGCCCCTTCACCCTTACACAGTCTAATCCCTACCTTCAATCTTACACAGTCTAATTCCCCTTCACACTTACACAGTCTAATCCCCCCTTCAAACTTACACAGTCTAATCCCTCCATTCACCACTATGCAGTCTAATCCCCCTTCACCAGAACAGTCTAATCCCCCTTCACGCTTACACAGTCTAATCCCCCCTTCACCCTTACAGTCTAATCCCCCCATTCACCACTACGCAGTCTAATCCCCCTTCACCACTACACAGTCTAATCCCTCCTTAACCCTTACACAGTCTAATCCCCCCTTCACCCTTACACAGTCTAATCCCTCACTCACCCTTAGAGAGTCTAATCCCCCCTTCACCCTTAAACAGTCCAATCCCCCCTTCACCCTTACACAGTCTAATCCCTACCTTCAATCTTACACAGTCCAATTCCCCTTCACACTTACACAGTCTAATCCCCCCTTCAACCTTACACAGTCTAATCCCTCCATTCACCACTATGCAGTCTAATCCCTACCTTCACCCTTACACAGTCTAATCCCCCCTTCACCCTTACACAGTCTAATTCCCCTTCACCCTTTCACAGTCTAATCGCCCCTTCATCCTTACACTGTCTAATCCCCCTTCACCCTTACACCGTCTAATCCCCCTTCACCCTTACACAGTATAGTCCCCCCTTCACCCTTACACAGTCTAATCCTCCCTTCGCCCTTACACAGTCTAATCCCCCTTCACCCTTACACAGTATAGTCCCCCCTTCACCCTTACACAGTCTAATCCCCCCTTCACCCTTACACAGTCTAATACTCCATTCACCCTTACAGTCTAATCCCCCCTTCACCCTTACACAGTCTAATCCCACCTTCACTCTTACACAGACTAATCCCCCTTCACCCTTACACAGTCTAATCCCCCTTCACCCTTACACAGTCAAATCCCCCTTCACCCTTACACAGTCTAATCACCCCCTTCACCTTTACACAGTTTAATCCCCCCTTCACCCTTACACAGTCTAATCCCCCTTCACCCTTACACAGTATAGTCCCCCCTTCACCCTTACACAGTCTAATCCGCCCTTCGCCATTACACAGTCTAATCCCTCTCTCACCCTTACACAGTATAATCCCCCCCTTCACCCTTACACAGTCTAATCCCCCCTTTACCCTGCGTAATCCAATCTCCCATTCACCCTTACACAGTCTATTCCCTACATTCACCCTTACACAGTCTAATCCCCCTTCACCCTTACACAGTCTAATCCCCCCTTCACCCTTACACAGTCAAATCACCCCCACCCTTACACAGTCTAATCCCTCACTCACCCTTACTCAGTCTAATCCCCACTTCACCCTTACACAGTCTAATCCCCCCCTTCACCATTACACAGTCTAATCCCCCCCTTCTCCCTTACACAGTCTAATCCCTCACTCACCCTTACAGTCTAATCCCCCCATTCATCACTACGCAGTCTAATCCACCTTCACCACTACACAGTCTGGTTCCCCATTCACTATTACACACTGATCCTCCCTTCACCCTTACACAGTCTAATGCTCCTTCACCCTTATACAGTCTAATCCCCCTTCACCCTTACACAGTCTAATCCCCCCCTTCACCCTTACACAGTTTAATCCCCCTTCACCCTTACACAGTCTAATCCCCCCTTCACCCTTACACAGTCTAATCCCTACCTTCACTCTTACACAGTCTAATCCCCCTTCACCCTTACACAGTCTAATCCCCCCTTCACCCTTACACAGTTTAATCCCCCCTTCACCCTTACACAGTCTAATCCCCCTTCACCCCTTACACAGTCTAATCCCTACCTTCACTCTTACACAGTCTAATCCCCCCTTCACACTTACACAGTCTAATCCCACCTTCACCCTTACACAGTCTAATCCCCCTTCACCCTTCCACAGTATAATCCCCCCTCACCGTTACACAGTCTAATCCCTCTTCACCCTTACACAGTATAGTCCCCCCTTCACCCTTACACAGTCTAATCCCTACCTTCACCCTTACACAGTCTAATCCCCACTTCACCATTACGCAGTCCAATCCCTCACTCACCCTTACAGTCTAATCCTCACTCACCCTTACACAGTCTAATCCCCCCTTCTCCCTTAAACAGTCCAATCCCCCCTTCACCCTTACACAGTCTAATCCCTACCTTCACTCTTACACAGTCTAATCCCCCTTCACACTTACACAGTCCAATCACCCCTTCATCCTTTCACAGTCTAATGCCCCTTCACCCTTATACAGTCTAATCCCCTATTCACGCTTATACAGTCTAATTCCACCCTTCACCCTTACACAGTCTAATCCCCCCTCACCCTTACAGTCTAATCCCCCCTTCACCATTACACAGTCCAATCCCGCACTCACCCTTGCACACTAATCCCCCCCTTCACCCTTACACAGTCTAATCCCCCCTTCACCCTTACACAGTCTAATCCCTACATTCTCCCTTACACAGTCTAATCCACCTTCACCCTTACTCAAATCCCCCTGTCACCCTTACACAGTCTAATCCCCCCTTCACCCTTACACAGTCTAATCCCACCTTCACTACTACATAATCTAATCCCCCTTCACCCTTACAGTGTCTAATCCCCCCCTTCACCCTTACACAGACTAATCCCCCCTTCACCCTTACACAGTCTAATCCCCCTTCACCCTTACACAGTCTAATCCCCCCTTCTCCCTTACACAGTCTAATCCTCACTCACCCTTACAGTCTAATCCCCCCATTCACCACTACGCAGTCTAATCCCCCTTCACCACTACACAGTCTAATCCCTCCTTAACCCTTACACAGTCTAATCCCTCACTCACCCTTAGAGAGTCTAATCCCCCCCTTCACCCTTAAACAGTCCAATCCCCCCTTCACCCTTACACAGTCTAATCCCTACCTTCAATCTTACACAGTCTAATTCCCCTTCACACTTACACAGTCTAATCCCCCCTTCAACCTTACACAGTCTAATCTCTCCATTCACCACTATGCAGTCTAATCCCCCTTCACCAGAACAGTCTAATCCCCCTTCACGCTTACACAGTCTAATCCCCCCTTCACCCTTACAGTCTAATCCCCCCATTCACCACTACGCAGTCTAATCCCCCTTCACCCCTACACAGTCTAATCCCTCCTTAACCCTTACACAGTCTAATCCCCCCTTCACCCTTACACAGTCTAATCCCTCACTCACCCTTAGAGAGTCCTAATCCCCCCTTCACCCTTAAACAGTCCAATCCCCCCTTCACCCCTTACACAGTCTAATCCCTACCTTCAATCTTAGACAGTCTAATTCCCCTTCACACTTACACAGTCTAATCCCCCCTTCAACCTTACACAGTCTAATCCCTCCATTCACCACTATGCAGTCTAATCCCCACCTTCACCCTTACACAGTCTAATCCCCCCTTCACCCTTACAGTCTAATTCCCCTTCACCCCTTACACAGTCTAATCCCACCTTCACTCTTACACAGACTAATCCCCCTTCACCCTTACACAGTCTAATCCCCCTTCACCCTTACACAGTCAAATCCCCCTTCACCCTTACACAGTCTAATCCCCCCTTCACCTTTACACAGTTTAATCCCCCCTTCACCCTTACACAGTCTAATCCCCCTTCACCCTTATACAGTATAGTCCCCCCTTCACCCTTACACAGTCCTAATCCGCCCTTCACCATTACACAGTCTAATCCCTCTCTCACCCTTACACAGTATAATCCCCCCTTCACCCTTACACAATCTAATCCCCCCTTTACCCTGCGTAATCAATCTCCCATTCACCCTTACACAGTCTATTCCCTTACATTCACCCTTACACAGTCTAATCCCCCCTTCACCCTTACACAGTCTAATCCCCCCTTCACCCTTACACAGTCTAATCCCCCCTTCACCCTTACACAGTCAAATCCCCCCACCCTTACACTGTCTAATCCCTCACTCACCCTTACTCAGTCTAATCCCCCCTTCACCCTTACACAGTCTAATCCCCCCTTCACCATTACACAGTCTAATCCCCCCCTTCTCCCTTACACAATCTAATCCCTCACTCACCCTTACAGTCTAATCCCCCCATTCATCACTACGCAGTCTAATCCCCCTTCACCACTACACAGTCTAGTTCCCCATTCACTATTTCACAGTCTGATCCTCCCTTCACCCTTACACTGTCTAATGCTCCTTCACCCTTATACAGTCTAATCCCCCTTCACCCTTACACAGTCTAATCCCCCCTTCACCCTTACACAGTCTAATCCCTACATTCTCCCTAACACAGTCTAATCCACCTTCACCCTTGCTCAAATCCCCCTGTCACCCTTACACAGTCTAATCCCCCCTTCACCCTTACACAGTTTAATCCCCCTTCACCCTTACACAGTCTAATCCCCCCTTCACCCTTACACAGTCTAATCCCTACCTTCACTCTTACACAGTCTAATCCCCCTTCACCCTTACACAGTCTAATCCCCCCCTTCTCCCTTACACAGTCTAATCCCCCTTCACTCTTACACAGTCTAATCCCCCCTTCACCCTTACACAGTTTAATCCCCCTTCACCCTTACACAGTCTAATCCCTACCTTCACTCTTACACAGTCTAATCCCCCTTCACACTTACACAGTCTAATCCCCCCTTCACCCTTACACAGTATAATCCCCCCTTCACCCTTACACAGTTTAATCCCCCTTCACCCTTACACAGTCTAATCCCCCCTTCACCCTTACACAGTCTAATCCCCCCTTCACCCTTACACAGTCTAATCCCCCTTCACCCTTCCACAGTATAATCCCCCCTTCACCGTTACACAGTCTAATCCCTCTTCACCCTTACACAGTATAGTCCCCCCTTCACCCTTACACAGTCTAATCCCTACCTTCACCCTTACACAGTCTAATCCCCCCTTCACCATTACGCAGTCCAATCCCTCACTCACCCTTACAGAGTCTAATCCCCCTTCACCATTACACAGTCCAATCCCTCACTCACCCTTACACAGTCTAATCCCCCGCTTCACCCTTACACAGTCCAATCCCCCCTTCACCCTTACAGAGTCTAATCCCTACCTTCACTCTTACACAGTCTAATCCCTCCATTCACCACTATGCAGTCTAATCCCCCTATTCACCACTATGCAGTCTAATCCCCCTTCACCACTACAGTCTAATCCCCCTTCACGCTTACACAGTCTAATCCCCCCTTCACCCTTACACAGTCTAATCCCTCTTCACCCTTACACAGTATAGTCCCCCATTCACCCTTACACAGTCTAATCCCTACCTTCACCCTTACACAGTCTAATCCCCCCTTCACCCTTACACAGTCTAATTCCTCTTCACCCTTTCACAGTCTAATCCCCCCTTCATCCTTACACAGTCTAATCCCCCTTCACCCTTACACAGTCTAATCCCACTTCACACTTACACAGTATAGTCCCCCCTTCACCCTTATACAGTCTAATCCCCCCTTCAGCCTTACACAGTCTAATCCCCCTTCACCCTTGCACAGTATAATCCCCCCTTCACCCTTACACAGTATAGTCCCCCCTTCACACCTACACAGTCTAATCCCCCCTTCACCCTTACACAGTCTAATACTCCATTCACCCTTACAGTCTAATCCCCCCTTCACCCTTACAGAGTCTAATCCCCCTTCACCCTTTCACAGTCTAATCCCCCCTTCACCCTTACACAGTCTAATCCCCCTTCACCCTTATACTGTCTAATCCCCCTTCACCCTTACACAGTCTAATCCCCCCTTCACCCTTACACAGTCTAATCCCCCTTCACCCTTACACAGTCTAATCCCCCTTCACCCTTACACAGTCTAATCCCCCCTTCACCCTTACACAGTCTAATCCCTCACTCACCCTTACAGTCTAATCCCCCCATTCACCACTACACAGTTTAAACCCTCACTCACCCTTACACAGTCTAATCCCCCCTTCTCCCTTAAACAGTCCAATCCCCCCTTCACCCTTACACAGTCTAATCCCTACCTTCACTCTTACACAGTCTAATCCCCCTTCACACTTACACAGTCTAATCCCCCCTTCATCCTTTCACAGTCTAATGCCCCTTCACCCGTACACAGTCAAATCCCCCCACATTTACACAGTCTAATCCCCCTTCACCCTTACAGAGTTTAATCCCCCTTCACCCTTACACAGTCTAATCCCCCCTTCACCCTTACACATTCTAATCCCTACCTTCACTCTTACACAGTCTAATCCCCCTTCACCCTTACACAGTCTAATCCCCCCTTCACCCTTACACAGTTTAATCCCCCTTCACTCTTACACAGTCTAATCCCCCTTCACACTTACACAGTTTAATCCCCCGTTCACCCTTACACAGTCTAATCCCCTTCACCCTTCCACAGTATAATCCCCCCTTCACCGTTACACAGTCTAATCCCTCTTCACCCTTACACAGTATAGTCCCCCCTTCACCCTTACACAGTCTAATCCCTACCTTCACCCTTACACAGTCTAATCCCCACTTCACCATTACGCAGTCCAATCCCTCACTCACCCTTACAGAGTCTAATCCCTCACTCACCCTTACACAGTCTAATCCCCCTTCTCCCTTAAACAGTCCAATCCCCCCTTCACCCTTACACAGTCTAATCCCTACCTTCACTCTTACACAGTCTAATCCCCCTTCACACTTACACAGTCCAATCCCCCCTTCATCCTTTCACAGTCTATTCCCCCTTATCCCTTATACAGTCTAATCCCCTATTCACGCTTATACAGTCTAATTCCAACCTTCACCCTTACACAGTCTAATCCCCCCTCACCCTTACAGTCTAATCCCCCCTTCACCATTAAACAGTCCAATCCCGCACTCACCCTTGCACACTAATCCCACCTTCACCCTTACACATTCTAATCCCCCCTTCACCCTTACACAGTCTAATCCCTACATTCTCCCTTACACAGTCTAATCCACCTTCACCCTTACTCAAATCCCCCTGTCACCCTTACACAGTCTAATCCCCCCTTCACCCTTACACAGTCTAATCCCACCTTCACTACTACATAGTCTAATCCCCCTTCACCCTTACAGTGTCTAATCCCCCCTTCACCCTTACACAGACTAATCCCCCCTTCACCCTTACACAGTCTAATCCCCCTTCACCCTTACACAGTCTAATCCCCCCTTCTCCCTTACACAGTCTAATCCCTCACTCACCCTTACAGTCTAATCCCCCCATTCACCACTACGCAGTCTAATCCCCCTTCACCACTACACAGTCTAATCCCTCCTTAACCCTTACACAGTCTAATCCCCCCTTCACCCTTACACAGTCTAATCCCTCACTCACCCTTAGAGAGTCTAATCCCCCCTTCACCCTTAAACAGTCCAATCCCCACTTCACCCTTACACAGTCTAATCCCTACCTTCAATCTTACACAGTCTAATTCCCCTTCACACTTACACAGTCTAATCCCCCCTTCAACCTTACACAGTCTAATCCCTCCATTCACCACTATGCAGTCTAATCCCCCTTCACCAGAACACTCTAATCCCCCTTCACGCTTACACAGTCTAATCCCCCCTTCACCCTTACAGTCTAATCCCCCCATTCACCACTACGCAGTCTAATCCCCCTTCACCCCTACACAGTCTAATCCCTCATTAACCCTTACACAGTCTAATCCCCCCTTCACCCTTACACAGTCTAATCCCTCACTCACCCTTAGAGAGTCTAATCCCCCCTTCACCCTTAAACAGTCCAATCCCCCCTTCACCCTTACACAGTCTAATCCCTACCTTCAATCTTACACAGTCTAATTCCCCTTCACACTTACACAGTCTAATCCCCCCTTCAACCTTACACAGTCTAATCCCTCCATTCACCACTATGCAGTCTAATCCCTACCTTCACCCTTACACAGTCTAATCCCCCCTTCACCCTTACAGTCTAATTCCCCTTCACCCTTTCACAGTCTAATCGCCCCTTCATCCTTACACTGTCTAATCCCCCTTCACCCTTACACCGTCTAATCCCTCTTCACCCTTACACAGTATAGTCCCCCCTTCACCCTTACACAGTCTAATCCTCCCTTCACCCTTACACAGTCTAATCCCCCTTCACCCTTACACAGTATAGTCCCCCCTTCACCCTTACACAGTCTAATCCCCCCTTCACCCTTACACAGTCTAATACTCCATTCACCCTTACAGTCTAATCCCCCCTTCACCCTTACACTGTCTAATCCCACCTTCACTCTTACACAGACTAATCCCCCTTCACCCTTACACAGTCTAATCCCCCTTCACCCTTACACAGTCAAATCCCCCTTCACCCTTACCCAGTCTAATCCCACCCTTCACCTTTACACAGTTTAATCCCCCCTTCACCCTTACACAGTCTAATCCCCCTTCACCCTTATACAGTATAGTCCCCCCTTCACCCTTACACAGTCTAATCCGCCCTTCACGATTACACTGTCTAATCCCTCTCTCACCCTTACACAGTATAATCCCCCCTTCACCCTTACACAGTCTAATCCCCCCTTTACCCTGCGTAATCCAATCTCCCATTCACCCTTACACAGTCTATTCCCTACATTCACCCTTACACAGTCTAATCCCCCTTCACCCTTACACAGTCTAATCCCCCCTTCACCCTTACACAGTCTAATCCCCACTTCACCCTTACACAGTCAAATCCCCCCACCCTTACACAGTCTAATCCCTCACTCACCCTTACTCAGTCTAATCCCCCCTTCACCCTTACACAGTCTAATCCCCCCTTCACCATTACACAGTCTAATCCCCCCCTTCTCCCTTACACAATCTAATCCATCACTCACCCTTACAGTCTAATCCCCCCATTCATCACTACGCAGTCTAATCCCCCTTCACCACTACACAGTCTAGTTCCCCATTCACTATTACACAGTCTGATCCTCCCTTCACCCTTACACAGTCTAATGCTCCTTCACCCTTATACAGTCTAATCCCCCTTCACCCTTACACAGTCTAATCCCCCCTTCACCCTTACACAGTCTAATCCCTACATTCTCCCTAACACAGTCTAATCCACCTTCACCCTTGCTCAAATCCCCCTGTCACCCTTACACAGTCTAATCCCCCCTTCACCCTTACACAGTTTAATCCCCCTTCACCCTTACACAGTCTAATCCCCCCTTCACCCTTACACAGTCTAATCCCTACCTTCACTCTTACACAGTCTAATCCCCCTTCACACTTACACAGTCTAATCCCCCCTTCACCCTTACACAGTCTAATCCCTCTTCACCCTTACACAGTATAGTCCCCCCTTCACCCTTACAGAGTCTAATCCCCCCTTCACTATTACGCAGTCCAATCCCTCACTCACCCTTACAGAGTCTAATCCCCCTTCACCATTACACAGTCCAATCCCTCACTCACCCTTACACAGTCTAATACCCCCCTTCACCCTTACACAGTCCAATCCCCCCTTCACCCTTACACAGTCTAATCCCCCCTTCACTCTTACACAGTCTAATCCACCCTTCACCCTTACACAGTCTAATCCCTCCATTCACCACTATGCAGTCTAATCCCCCTATTCACCACTATGCAGTCTAATCCCCCTTCCCCACTACAGTCTAATCCCCCTTCACGCTTACACAGTCTAATCCCCCCTTCACCCTTACACAGTCTAATCCCTCTTCACCCTTACACAGTATAGTCCCCCCTTCACCCTTACACAGTCTAATCCCTACCTTCACTCTTACACAGTCTAATCCCCCTTCACACTTACACAGTCTAATCCCCCCTTCATCCTTTCACAGTCTAATGCCCCTTCACCCTTACACAGTCAAATCCCCCCACATTTACACAGTCTAATCCCCCTTCACCCTTACACAGTCTAATCCCCCCTTCACCCTTACACAGTCTAATCCCTACATTCTCCCTAACACAGTCTAATCCACCTTCACCCTTGCTCAAATCCCCCTGTCACCCTTACACAGTCTAATCCCCCCTTCACCCTCATACATTTTAATCCCCCTTCACCCTTACACAGTCTAATCCCCACTTCACCCTTACACAGTCTAATCCCTACCTTCACTCTTACACAGTCTAATCCCCCCTTCACCCTTACACAGTTTAATCCCCCTTCACCCTTACACAGTCTAATCCCCCCTTCACCCTTACACAGTCTAATCCCCCCTTCACCCTTACACAGTCTAATCCCCCTTCACCCTTCCACAGTATAATCCCCCCTTCACCGTTACACAGTCTAATCCCTCTTCACCCTTACACAGTACAGTCCCCCCTTCAACCTTACACAGTCTAATCCCTACCTTCACCCTTACACAGTCTTATCCCCCCTTCACCATTACGCAGTCCAATCCCTCACTCACCCTTACAGAGTCTAATCCCCCTTCACCATTACACAGTCCAATCCCTCACTCACCCTTACACAGTCTAATCCCCCCCTTCACCCTTACACAGTCCAGTCCCCCCTTCACCGTTACACAGTCTAATCCCTACCTTCACTCTTACACAGTCTAATCCCCCTTCACACTTACACAGTCCAATCCCCCCTTCATCCTTTCACAGTCTATTCCCCCTTATCCCTTATACAGTCTAATCCCCTATTCACGCTTATACAGTCTAATTCCAACCTTCACCCTTACACAGTCTAATCCCCCCTCACCCTTACAGTCTAATCCCCCCTTCACCATTAAACAGTCCAATCCCGCACTCACCCTTGCACACTAATCCCACCTTCACCCTTACACATTCTAATCCCCCCTTCACCCTTACACAGTCTAATCCCTACATTCTCCCTTACACAGTCTAATCCACCTTCACCCTTACTCAAATCCCCCTGTCACCCTTACACAGTCTAATCCCCCCTTCACCCTTACACAGTCTAATCCCACCTTCACTACTACATAGTCTAATCCCCCTTCACCCTTACAGTGTCTAATCCCCCCTTCACCCTTACACAGACTAATCCCCCCTTCACCCTTACACAGTCTAATCCCCCTTCACCCTTACACAGTCTAATCCCCCCTTCTCCCTTACACAGTCTAATCCCTCACTCACCCTTACAGTCTAATCCCCCCATTCACCACTACGCAGTCTAATCCCCCTTCACCACTACACAGTCTAATCCCTCCTTAACCCTTACACAGTCTAATCCCCCCTTCACCCTTACACAGTCTAATCCCTCACTCACCCTTAGAGAGTCTAATCCCCCCTTCACCCTTAAACAGTCCAATCCCCACTTCACCCTTACACAGTCTAATCCCTACCTTCAATCTTACACAGTCTAATTCCCCTTCACACTTACACAGTCTAATCCCCCCTTCAACCTTACACAGTCTAATCCCTCCATTCACCACTATGCAGTCTAATCCCCCTTCACCAGAACACTCTAATCCCCCTTCACGCTTACACAGTCTAATCCCCCCTTCACCCTTACAGTCTAATCCCCCCATTCACCACTACGCAGTCTAATCCCCCTTCACCCCTACACAGTCTAATCCCTCATTAACCCTTACACAGTCTAATCCCCCCTTCACCCTTACACAGTCTAATCCCTCACTCACCCTTAGAGAGTCTAATCCCCCCTTCACCCTTAAACAGTCCAATCCCCCCTTCACCCTTACACAGTCTAATCCCTACCTTCAATCTTACACAGTCTAATTCCCCTTCACACTTACACAGTCTAATCCCCCCTTCAACCTTACACAGTCTAATCCCTCCATTCACCACTATGCAGTCTAATCCCCCTATTCACCACTATGCAGTCTAATCCCCCTTCACCACTACAGTCTAATCCCCCTTCACCCTTACACAGTCTAATCCCCCATTCACCCTTACACAGTTTAATCCCCCTTCACCCTTACACAGTCTAATCCCCACTTCACCCTTGCACAGTCTAATCCCTACCTTCACTCTTACACAGTCTAATCCCCCTTCACCCTTACACAGTCTAATCCCCCCTTCACCCTTACACAGTTTAATCCCCCTTAACCCTTACACAGTCTAATCCCCCCTTCACTCTTACACAGTCTAATCCCTACCTTCACTCTTACACAGTCTAATCCCCCTTCACACTTACACAGTCTAATCCCCCCTTCACCCTTACACAGTATAATCCCCCCTTCACCGTTACACAGTCTAATCCCTCTTCACCCTTACACAGTATAGTCCCCCCCTTCACCCTTACACAGTCTAATCCCTACCTTCACCCTTACACAGTCTAATCCCCCCTTTACCATTAGGCAGTCCAATCCCTCACTCACCCTTACAGAGCCTAATCCCCCTTCACCATTACACAGTCCAATCCCTCACTCACCCTTACACAGTCTAATCCCCCCCTTCACCCTTACACAGTCCAATCCCCCCTTCACCCTTACACAGTCTAATCCCTACCTTCACTCTTACACAGTCTAATCCCCCTTCACACTTACACAGTCTAATCCCCCCTTCAACCTTACACAGTCTAATCCCTCCATTCACCACTATGCAGTCTAATCCCCCTATTCACCACTATGCAGTCTAATCCCCCTTCACAACTACAGTCTAATCCCCCTTCACGCTTGCACAGTCTAATCCCCCCTTCACCCTTACACAGTCTAATCCCTCTTCACCCTTACACAGTATAGTCCCCCCTTCACCCTTACACAGTCTAATCCCTACCTTCACCCTTACACAGTCTAATCCCCCCTTCACCCTTACACAGTCTAATTCCCCTTCACCCTTTCACAGTCTAATCCCCCCTTCATCCTTACACAGTCTAATCCCCCTTCACCCTTACACAGTCTAATCCCCCTTCACCCTTACACAGTATAGTCCCCCCTTCACCCTTACACAGTCTAATCCCTACCTTCACCCTTACACAGTCTAATCCCCCCTGCACCCTTACACAGTCTAATTCCCCTTCACCCTTTCACAGTCTAATCCCCCCTTCAGCCTTACACAGTCTAATCCCCCTTCACCCTTGCACAGTATAATCCCCCCTTCACCCTTACACAGTATAGTCCCCCCTTCACACTTACACAGTCTAATCCCCCCTTCACCCTTACACAGTCTAATACTCCATTCTCCCTTACAGTCTAATCCCCCCTTCACCCTTACACAGTCTAATCCCCCTTCACCCTTTCACAGTCTAATCCCCCCTTCACCCTTACACAGTCTAATCCCCCTTCACCCTTATACCGTCTAATTCCCGCTTCACCCTTACACAGTCTAATCCCCCATTCACCCTTACACAGTCTAATCCCCCTTTCACCCTTACACAGTCTAATCCCCCCTTCACCCTTACACAGTCTAATCCCTCACTCACCCTTACAGTCTAATCCCCCCATTCACCACTACACAGTTTAAACCCTCACTCACCCTTACACAGTCTAATCCCCCCTTCTCCCTTAAACAGTCCAATCCCCCCTTCACCCTTACACAGTCTAATCCCTACCTTCACTCTTACACAGTCTAATCCCCCTTCACACTTACACAGTCTAATCCCCCCTTCAACCTTACACAGTTTAATCCCCCTTCACCCTTACACAGTCTAATCCCTCCATCACCCTTACACAGTCTAATCCCCCCTTCAACCTTACACAGTTTAATCCCCCTTCACCCTTACACAGTCTAATCCCTCCATCACCCTTACACAGTCTAATCCCCCCTTCAACCTTACACAGTTTAATCCCCCTTCTCCCTTACACAGTCTAATCCCTACCTTCACTCTTACACAGTCTAATCCCCCTTCACACTTACACAGTCTAATCCCCCCTTCATCCTTTCACAGTCTAATGCCCCTTCACCCTTACACAGTCAAATCCCCCCACCTTTACACAGTCTAATCCCCCCTCACCGTTACAGAGTCCAATCCCCCCATTTACCACTACACAGTGTAATCCCCCCTCACCCTTACACAGTCTAACCCCCCCTTCACCATTACACAGTCCAATCCCTCACTCACCCTTACACAGTCTAATCCCCCCTTCACCCTTACACAGTCTAATCCCCCCTTCACCGTTACACAGTCTAATCCCCCCTTCACCCTTACACAGTCTAATCCCTCACTCACCCTTACACAGTCTAATCCCCCCCTTCTCCCTTAAACAGTCCAATCCCCCCTTCACCCTTACACAGTCTAATCCCTACCTTCACTCTTACACAGTCTAATCCCCCTTCACACTTACACAGTCCAATCCCCCCTTCATCCTTACACAGTCTAATCCCCCTTCACCCTTCCACAGTATAATCCCCCCTTCACCGTTACACAGTCTAATCCCTCTTCACCCTTACACAGTATAGTCCCCCCTTCACCCTTACACAGTCTAATCCCTACATTCACCCTTACACAGTCTAATCCCCCCTTCACCATTACGCAGTCCAATCCCTCACTCACCCTTACAGAGTCTAATCCCCCTTCACCATTACACAGTCCAATCCCTCACTCACCCTTACACAGTCTAATCCCCCCCTTCACCCTTACACAGTCCAATCCCCCCTTCACCCTTACACAGTCTAATCCCTACCTTCACTCTTACACAGTCTAATCCCCCTTCACACTTACACAGTCTAATCCCCCCTTCAACCTTACACAGTCTAATCCCCCTTCACACTTACACAGTCTAATCCCCCCTGCAACCTTACACAGTCTAATCCCTCCATTCACCACTATGCAGTCTAATCCCCCTATTCACCACTATGCAGTCTAATCCCCCTTCACCACTACAGTCTAATCCCCCTTCACCCTTACACAGTCTAATCCCCCATTCACCCTTACACAGTTTAATCCCCCTTCACCCTTACACAGTCTAATCCCCACTTCACCCTTACACAGTCTAATCCCCCCTTCACCCTTACACAGTCTAATCCCTCACTCACCCTTACACAGTCTAATCCCCCCCTTCTCCCTTAAACAGTCCAATCCCCCCTTCACCCTTACACAGTCTAATCCCTACCTTCACTCTTACACAGTCTAATCCCCCTTCTCACTTACACAGTCCAATCCCCCCTTCATCATTACACAGTCTAATCCCCCTTCACCCTTCCACAGTATAATCCCCCCTTCACCGTTACACAGTCTAATCCCTCTTCACCCTTACACAGTCTAATCCCCCCTTCACCCTTACACAGTCTAATCCCTACATTCACCCTTACACAGTCTAATCCCCCCTTCACCATTACGCAGTCCAATCCCTCACTCACCCTTACAGAGTCTAATCCCCCTTCACCATTACACAGTCCAATCCCTCACTCACACTTACACAGTCTAATCCCCCCCTTCACCCTTAAACAGTCCAATCCCCCCTTCACCCTTACACAGTCTAATCCCTACCTTCACTCTTACACAGTCTAATCCCCCTTCACACTTACACAGTCCAATCCCCCCTTCATCATTACACAGTCTAATCCCCCTTCACCCTTCCACAGTATAATCCCCCCTTCACCGTTACACAGTCTAATCCCTCTTCACCCTTACACAGTATAGTCCCCCCTTCACCCTTACACAGTCTAATCCCTACATTCACCCTTACACAGTCTAATCCCCCCTTCACCATTACGCAGTCCAATCCCTCACTCACCCTTACAGAGTCTAATCCCCCTTCACCATTACACAGTCCAATCCCTCACTCACCCTTACACAGTCTAATCCCCCCCTTCACCCTTACACAGTCCAATCCCCCCTTCACCCTTACACAGTCTAATCCCTACCTTCACTCTTACACAGTCTAATCCCCCTTCACACTTACACAGTCTAATCCCCCCTTCAACCTTACACAGTCTAATCCCCCTTCACACTTACACAGTCTAATCCCCCCTGCAACCTTACACAGTCTAATCCCTCCATTCACCACTATGCAGTCTAATCCCCCTATTCACCACTATGCAGTCTAATCCCCCTTCACCACTACAGTCTAATCCCCATTCACCCTTACACAGTCTAATCCCCCATTCACCCTTACACAGTTTAATCCCCCTTCACCCTTACACAGTCTAATCCCCCCCTTCACCCTTACACAGTCCAATCCCCCCTTCACCCTTACACAGTCTAATCCCTACCTTCACTCTTACACAGTCTAATCCCCCTTCACACTTACACAGTCTAATCCCCCCTTCAACCTTACACAGTCTAATCCCTCCATTCACCACTATGCAGTCTAATCCCCCTATTCACCACTATGCAGTCTAATCCCCCTTCACAACTACAGTCTAATCCCCCTTCCCGCTTGCACAGTCTAATCCCCCCTTCACCCTTACACAGTCTAATCCCTCTTCACCCTTACACAGTATAGTCCCCCCTTCACCCTTACACAGTCTAATCCCTACCTTCACCCTTACACAGTCTAATCCCCCCTTCACCCTTACACAGTCTAATTCCCCTTCACCCTTTCACAGTCTAATCCCCCCTTCATCCTTACACAGTCTAATCCCCCTTCACCCTTACACAGTCTAATCCCCCTTCACCCTTACACAGTATAGTCCCCCCTTCACCCTTACACAGTCTAATCCCTACCTTCACCCTTACACAGTCTAATCCCCCCTGCACCCTTACACAGTCTAATTCCCCTTCACCCTTTCACAGTCTAATCCCCCCTTCAGCCTTACACAGTCTAATCCCCCTTCACCCTTGCACAGTATAATCCCCCCTTCACCCTTACACAGTATAGTCCCCCCTTCACACTTACACAGTCTAATCCCCCTTCACCCTTACACAGTCTAATCCCCCTTCACCCTTACACAGTATAGTCCCCCCTTCACCCTTACACAGTCTAATCCCCCCTTCACCCTTACACAGTCTAATACTCCATTCTCCCTTACAGTCTAATCCCCCCTTCACCCTTACACAGTCTAATCCCCCTTCACCCTTTCACAGTCTAATCCCCCCTTCACCCTTACACAGTCTAATCCCCCTTCACCCTTACACAGTCTAATCCCCCCTTCACCCTTACACAGTCTAATCCCTCACTCACCCTTACAGTCTAATCCCCCCATTCACCACTACACAGTTTAAACCCTCACTCACCCTTACACAGTCTAATCCCCCCTTCTCCCTTAAACAGTCCAATCCCCCCTTCACCCTTACACAGTCTAATCCCTACCTTCACTCTTACACAGTCTAATCCCCCTTCACACTTACACAGTCTAATCCCCCCTTCATCCTTTCACAGTCTAATGCCCCTTCACCCTTACACAGTCAAATCCCCCCACCTTTACACAGTCTAATCCCCCCTCACCGTTACAGAGTCCAATCCCCCGATTCACCACTACACAGTGTAATCCCCCCTCACCGTTACTCAGTCTAATCCCCCCTTCACCCTTTCACAGTTTAATCCCTCACTCACCCTTACACAGTCTAATCCCCCCTTCTCCCTTAAACAGTCCAATCCCCCCTTCACCCTTACACAGTCTAATCCCTACCTTCACTCTTACACAGTCTAATCCCCCTTCACACTTACACAGTCTAATCCCCCCTGCAACCTTACACAGTCTAATCCCTCCATTCACCACTATGCAGTCTAATCCCCCTATTCACCACTATGCAGTCTAATCCCCCTTCACCACTACAGTCTAATCCCCCTTCACCCTTACACAGTCTAATCCCCCATTCACCCTTACACAGTTTAATCCCCCTTCACCCTTACACAGTCTAATCCCCACTTCACCCTTACACAGTCTAATCCCTACCTTCACTCTTACACAGTCTAATCCCCCTTTCACCCTTACACAGTCTAATCCCCCCTTCACCCTTACACAGTCTAATCCCTCACTGACCCTTACACAGTCTAATCCCCCCCTTCTCCCTTAAACAGTCCAATCCCCCCTTCACCCTTACACAGTCTAATCCCTACCTTCACTCTTACACAGTCTAATCCCCCTTCACACTTACACAGTCCAATCCCCCCTTCATCCTTACACAGTCTAATCCCCCTTCACCCTTCCACAGTATAATCCCCCCTTCACCGTTACACAGTCTAATCCCTCTTCACCCTTACACAGTATAGTCCCCCCTTCACCCTTACACAGTCTAATCCCTACATTCACCCTTACACAGTCTAATCCCCCCTTCACCATTACGCAGTCCAATCCCTCACTCACCCTTACAGAGTCTAATCCCCCTTCACCATTACACAGTCCAATCCCTCACTCACCCTTACACAGTCTAATCCCCCCCTTCACCCTTACACAGTCCAATCCCCCCTGCACCCTTACACAGTCTAATTCCCCTTCACCATTACACAGTCCAATCCCTCACTCACCCTTACACAGTCTAATCCCCCCCTTCACCCTTACACAGTCCAATCCCCCCTGCACCCTTACACAGTCTAATCCCTCACTCACCCTTACACAGTCTAATCCCCCCCTTCTCCCTTAAACAGTCCAATCCCCCCTTCACCCTTACACAGTCTAATCCCTACCTTCACCAACACAGTCGAATCCCCCTTCACACTTACACAGTCCAATCCCCCCTTCATCCTTACACAGTCTAATCCCCCTTCACCCTTCCACAGTATAATCCCCCCTTCACCGTTACACAGTCTAATCCCTCTTCACCCTTACACAGTATAGTCCCCCCTTCACCCTTACACAGTCTAATCCCTACATTCACCCTTACACAGTCTAATCCCCCCTTCACCATTACGCAGTCCAATCCCTCACTCACCCTTACAGAGTCTAATCCCCCTTCACCATTACACAGTCCAATCCCTCACTCACCCTTACTCAGTCTAATCCCCCCTTCACCCTTACACAGTTTAAACCCTCACTCACCCTTACACAGTCTAATCCCCCCTTCTCCCTTAAACAGTCCAATCCCCCCTTCACCCTTACACAGTCTAATCCCTACCTTCACTCTTACACAGTCTAATCCCCCTTCACCCTTACACAGTCTAATCCCCACTTCACCCTTACACAGTCTAATCCCTACCTTCACTCTTACACAGTCTAATCCCCCTTTCACCCTTACACAGTCTAATCCCCCCTTCACCCTTACACAGTCTAATCCCTCACTCACCCTTACACAGTCTAATCCCCCCCTTCTCCCTTAAACAGTCCAATCCACCCTTCACCCTTACACAGTCTAATCCCTACCTTCACTCTTACACAGTCTAATCCCCCTTCACCCTTACACAGTCTAATCCCCACTTCACCCTTACACAGTCTAATCCCTACCTTCACTCTTACACAGTCTAATCCCCCTTTCACCCTTACACAGTCTAATCCCCCCTTCACCCTTACACAGTCTAATCCCTCACTCACCCTTACACAGTCTAATCCCCCCCTTCTCCCTTAAACAGTCCAATCCCCCCTTCACCCTTACACAGTCTAATCCCTACCTTCACTCTTACACAGTCTAATCCCCCTTCACACTTACACAGTCCAATCCCCCCTTCATCCTTTCACAGTCTAATCCCCCTTCACCCTTCCACAGTATAATCCCCCCTTCACCGTTACACAGTCTAATCCCTCTTCACCCTTACACAGTATAGTCCCCCCTTCACCCTTACACAGTCTAATCCCCCCTTTACCATTACGCAGTCCAATCCCTCACTCACCCTTACAGAGTCTAATCCCCCTTCACCATTACGCAGTCCAATCCCTCACTCACCCTTACACAGTCTAATCCCCCCCTTCACCCTTACACAGTCCAATCCCCCCTTCACCCTTACACAGTCTAATCCCTACCTTCACTCTTACACAGTCTAATCCCCCTTCACACTTACACAGTCTAATCCCCCCTTCAACCTTACACAGTCTAATCCCCCTTCACACTTACACAGTCTAATCCCCCCTTCAACCTTACACAGTCTAATCCCTCCATTCACCACTATGCAGTCTAATCCCCCTATTCACCACTATGCAGTCTAATCCCCCTTCACCACTACAGTCTAATCCCCCTTCACCCTTACACAGTCTAATCCCCCATTCACCCTTACACAGTTTAATCCCCCCTTCACCCTTACACAGTCTAATCCCCACTTCACCCTTACACAGTCTAATCCCTACCTTCACCCTTACACAGTCTAATCCCCCCTTCACCCTTACACAGTCTAATCCCTCACTCACCCTTACAGTCTAATCCCCCCATTCACCACTACACAGTTTAAAACCCTCACTCACCCTTACACAGTCTAATCCCCCCTTCTCCCTTAAACAGTCCAATCCCCCCTTCACCCTTACACAGTCTAATCCCTACCTTCACTCTTACACAGTCTAATCCCCCTTCACACTTACACAGTCTAATCCCCCCTTCATCCTTTCACAGTCTAATGCCCCTTCACCCCTTACACAGTCAAATCCCCCCACCTTTACATAGTCTAATCCCCCCTCACCGTTACAGAGTCCAATCCCCCCATTCACCACTACACAGTGTAATCCCCCCCTCACCGTTACTCAGTCTAATCCCCCCTTCACCCTTTCACAGTTTAATCCCTCACTCACCCTTACACAGTCTAATCCCCCCTTCTCCCTTAAACAGTCCAATCCCCCCTTCACCCTTACACAGTCTAATCCCGACCTTCACCAACACAGTCGAATCCCCCCTCACCCTTACACAGTCTAACCCCCCCTTCACCATTACACAGTCTAATCCCTCACTCACCCTTACACAGTCTTATCCCCCTTCACCCTTACACAGTCTAATCCCCCTTCACCGTTACACAGTCTAATCCCCCTTCACCCTTACACAGTCTAATCCCCCTTCACACTTACACAGTCTAATCCCCCCTTCACCCTTACACAGTCTAATCCCTCACTCACCCTTACACAGTCTAATCCCCCCCTTCTCCCTTAAACAGTCCAATCCCCCCTTCACCCTTACACAGTCTAATCCCTACCTTCACTCTTACACAGTCCAATCCCTCACTCACCCTTACACAGTCTAATCCCCCCTTCACCCTTACACAGTCTAATCCCCCTTCACCGTTACACAGTCTAATCCCCCCTTCACCCTTACACAGTCTAATCCCTCACTCACCCTTACACAGTCTAATCCCCCCCTTCTCCCTTAAACAGTCCAATCCCCCCTTCACCCTTACACAGTCTAATCCCCCCTTCACCATTACGCAGTCCAATCCCTCACTCACCCTTACAGAGTCTAATCCCCCTTCACCATTACACAGTCCAATCCCTCACTCACCCTTACACAGTCTAATCCCCCCCTTCACCCTTACACAGTCAATCACCCTTCACCGTTACACAGTCTAATCCCTACCTTCACTCTTACACAGTCTAATCCCCCTTCACACTTACACAGTCTAATCCCCCCTGCAACCTTACACAGTCTAATCCCTCCATTCACCACTATGCAGTCTAATCCCCCTATTCACCACTATGCAGTCTAATCCCCCTTCACCACTACAGTCTAATCCCCCTTCACCCTTACACAGTCTAATCCCCCATTCACACTTACACAGTTTAATCCCCCTTCACCCTTACACAGTCTAATCCCACTTCACCCTTACACAGTCTAATCCTACCTTCACTCTTACACAGTTTAATCCCCCTTCACCCTTACACAGTCTAATCCCCCCCTTCACCCTTACACAGTCCAATCCCCCCTTCACCGTTACACAGTCTAATCCCTACCTTCACTCTTACACAGTCTAATCCCCCTTCACACTTACACAGTCTAATCCCCCCTGCAACCTTACACAGTCTAATCCCTCCATTCACCACTATGCAGTCTAATCCCCCTATTCACCACTATGCAGTCTAATCCCCCTTCACCACTACAGTCTAATCCCCCTTCACCCTTACACAGTCTAATCCCCCATTCACACTTACACAGTTTAATCCCCCTTCACCCTTACACAGTCTAATCCCCACTTCACCCTTACACAGTCTAATCCCTACCTTCACTCTTACACAGTTTAATCCCCCTTCACCCTTACACAGTCTAATCCCCCCTTCACCCTTACACAGTCTAATCCCCCCTTCACCCTTACACAGTCTAATCCCTACCTTCACTCTTACACAGTCTAATCCCCCTTCACACTTACACAGTCTAATCCCCCCTTCACCCTTACACAGTATAATCCCCCCTTCACCGTTACACAGTCTAATCCCTCTTCACCCTTACACAGTATAGTCCCCCCTTCACCCTTACACAGTCTAATCCTACGCTTCACCCTTACACAGTCTAATCCCCCCTTTACCATTACGCAGTCCAATCCCTCACTCACCCTTACAGAGTCTAATCCCCCCCTTCACCCTTACACAGTCCAATCCCCCCTTCACCCTTACACAGTCTAATCCCTACCTTCACTCTTACACAGTCTAATCCCCCTTCACACTTACACAGTCTAATCCCCCCTTCAACCTTACAACAGTCTAATCCCTCCATTCACCACTATGCAGTCTAATCCCCCTATTCACCACTATGCAGTCTAATCCCCCTTCACAACTACAGTCTAATCCCCCTTCACGCTTGCACAGTCTAATCCCCCCTTCACCCTTACACAGTCTAATCCCTCTTCACCCTTACACAGTATAGTCCCCCCTTCACCCTTACACAGTCTAATCCCTACCTTCACCCTTACACAGTCTAATCCCCCCTTCACCCTTACACAGTCTAATTCCCCTTCACCCTTTCACAGTCTAATCCCCCCCTTCATCCTTACACAGTCTAATCCCCCTTCACCCTGACAGTCTAATCCCCCTTCACCCTTACACAGTATAGTCCCCAGTTCACCCCTTACACAGTCTAATCCCCCCTTCACCCTTACACAGTCTAATCCCCCTTCACCCTTACACAGTATAGTCCCCCCTTCACCGTTATACAGTCTAATCCCCCCTTCAGCCTTACACAGTCTAATCCCCCTTCACCCTTGCACAGTATAACCCCACCTTCACCCTTACACAGTATAGTCCCCCCTTCACACTTACACAGTCTAATCCCCCCTTCACCCTTACACAGTCTAATACTCCATTCTCCCTTACAGTCTATCCCCCCTTCACCCTTACACAGTCTAATCCCCCTTCACCTTTCACAGTCTAATCCCCCCTTCACCCTTACACAGTCTAATCCCCCTTCACCCTTATACCGTCTAATTCCCGCTTCACCCTTACACAGTCTAATCCCCCATTCACCCTTACACAGTCTAATCCCCCTTTCACCCTTACACAGTCTAATCCCCCTTCACCCTTACACAGTCTAATCCCTCACTCACCCTTACAGTCTAATCCCCCATTCACCACTACACAGTTTAAACCCTCACTCACCCTTACACAGTCTAATCCCCCCTTCTCCCTTAAACAGTCCAATCCCCCCTTCACCCTTACACAGTCTAATCCCTACCTTCACTCTTACACAGTCTAATCCCCCTTCACACTTACACAGTCTAATCCCCCCTTCATCCTTTCACAGTCTAATGCCCCTTCACCCTTACACAGTCAAATCCCCCCACCTTTACACAGTCTAATCCCCCCTCACCGTTACAGAGTCCAATCCCCCTTCACCATTACACAGTCCAATCCCTCACTCACCCTTACACAGTCTAATCCCCCCCTTCACCCTTACACAGTCCAATCCCCCCTTCACCGTTACAGAGTCCAATCCCCCCATTCACCACTACACAGTGTAATCCCCCCTCACCGTTACTCAGTCTAATCCCCCTTCACCCTTTCACAGTTTAATCCCTCACTCACCCTTACACAGTCTAATCCCCCCTTCTCCCTTAAACAGTCCAATCCCCCCTTCACCCTTACACAGTCTAATCCCCCCTTCACCCTTACACAGTCTAATCCCCCCTTCACCGTTACACAGTCTAATCCCCCTTCACCCTTACACAGTCTAATCCCTCACTCACCCTTACACAGTCTAATCCCCCCCTTCTCCTTAAACAGTCCAATCCCCCCTTCACCCTTACACAGTCTAATCCCCCTTCACTCTTACACAGTCTAATCCCCCTTCACCCTTACACAGTCCAATCCCCCCTTCACCCTTACACAGTCTAATCCCCCCTTCATCCTTACACAGTCTAATCCCCCTTCACCCTTCCAAAGTATAATCCCCCCTTCACCGTTACACAGTCTAATCCCTCTTCACCCTTACACAGTATAGTCCCCCCTTCACCCTTACACAGTCTAATCCCTACCTTCACCCTTACACAGTCTAATCCCCCCTTCACCATTACGCAGTCCAATCCCTCACTCACCCTTACAGAGTCTAATCCCCCTTCACCCTTACACAGTCCAATCCCCCCTGCAACCTTACACAGTCTAATCCCTCCATTCACCACTATGCAGTCTAATCCCCCTATTCACCACTATGCAGTCTAATCCCCCTTCACCACTACAGTCTAATCCCCCTTCACCCTTACACAGTCTAATCCCCCATTCACCCTTACACAGTTTAATCCCCCTTCACCCTTACACAGTCTAATCCCCACTTCACCCTTACACAGTCTAATCCCTACCTTCACTCTTACACAGTCTAATCCCCCTTCACCCTTACACAGTCTAATCCCCCCTTCACCCTTATACAGTTTAATCCCCCTTCACCCTTACACAGTCTAATCCCCCCCTTCACCCTTACACAGTCTAATCCCTACCTTCACTCTTACACAGTCTAATCCCCCTTCACACTTACACAGTCTAATCCCCCCTTCACCCTTACACAGTATAATCCCCCCTTCACCGTTACACAGTCTAATCCCTCTTCACCCTTACACAGTATAGTCCCCCCTTCACCCTTACACAGTCTAATCCCCCTTCAACCTTACACAGTCTAATCCCCCTTCACACTTACACAGTCTAATCCCCCTGCAACCTTACACAGTCTAATCCCTCCATTCACCACTATGCAGTCTAATCCCCCTATTCACCACTATGCAGTCTAATCCCCCTTCACCACTACAGTCTAATCCCCCATTCACCCTTACACAGTCACAGTCTAATCCCCCATTCACCCTTACACAGTTTAATCCCCCTTCACCCTTACACAGTCTAATCCCCCCCTTCACCCTTACACAGTCCAATCCCCCCTTCACCCTTACACAGTCTAATCCCTACCTTCACTCTTACACAGTCTAATCCCCCTTCACACTTACACAGTCTAATCCCCCCTTCAACCTTACACAGTCTAATCCCTCCATTCACCACTATGCAGTCTAATCCCCCTATTCACCACTATGCAGTCTAATCCCCCTTCACAACTACAGTCTAATCCCCCTTCCCGCTTGCACAGTCTAATCCCCCCTTCACCCTTACACAGTCTAATCCCTCTTCACCCTTACACAGTATAGTCCTCCCTTCACCTTTACACAGTCTAATCCCTACCTTCACCCTTACACAGTCTAATCCCCCCTTCACCCTTACACAGTCTAATTCCCCTTCACCCTTTCACAGTCTAATCCCCCCTTCATCCTTACACAGTCTAATCCCCCTTCACCCTTACACAGTCTAATCCCCCTTCACCCTTACACAGTATAGTCCCCCCTTCACCCTTACACAGTCTAATCCCTACCTTCACCCTTACACAGTCTAATCCCCCCTGCACCCTTACACAGTCTAATTCCCCTTCACCCTTTCACAGTCTAATCCCCCCTTCAGCCTTACACAGTCTAATCCCCCTTCACCCTTGCACAGTATAATCCCCCCTTCACCCTTACACAGTATAGTCCCCCCTTCACACTTACACAGTCTAATCCCCCTTCACCCTTACACAGTCTAATCCCCCTTCACCCTTACACAGTATAGTCCCCCCTTCACCCTTACACAGTCTAATCCCCCCTTCACCCTTACACAGTCTAATACTCCATTCTCCCTTACAGTCTAATCCCCCCTTCACCCTTACACAGTCTAATCCCCCTTCACCCTTTCACAGTCTAATCCCCCCTTCACCCTTACACAGTCTAATCCCCCTTCACCCTTACACAGTCTAATCCCCCCTTCACCCTTACACAGTCTAATCCCTCACTCACCCTTACAGTCTAATCCCCCCATTCACCACTACACAGTTTAAACCCTCACTCACCCTTACACAGTCTAATCCCCCCTTCTCCCTTAAACAGTCCAATCCCCCCTTCACCCTTACACAGTCTAATCCCTACCTTCACTCTTACACAGTCTAATCCCCCTTCACACTTACACAGTCTAATCCCCCCTTCATCCTTTCACAGTCTAATGCCCCTTCACCCTTACACAGTCAAATCCCCCCACCTTTACACAGTCTAATCCCCCCTCACCGTTACAGAGTCCAATCCCCCGATTCACCACTACACAGTGTAATCCCCCCTCACCGTTACTCAGTCTAATCCCCCCTTCACCCTTTCACAGTTTAATCCCTCACTCACCCTTACACAGTCTAATCCCCCCTTCTCCCTTAAACAGTCCAATCCCCCCTTCACCCTTACACAGTCTAATCCCTACCTTCACTCTTACACAGTCTAATCCCCCTTCACACTTACACAGTCTAATCCCCCCCTGCAACCTTACACAGTCTAATCCCTCCATTCACCACTATGCAGTCTAATCCCCCTATTCACCACTATGCAGTCTAATCCCCCCTTCACCACTACAGTCTAATCCCCCTTCACCCTTACACAGTCTAATCCCCCATTCACCCTTACACAGTTTAATCCCCCTTCACCCTTACACAGTCTAATCCCCACTTCACCCTTACACAGTCTAATCCCTACCTTCACTCTTACACAGTCTAATCCCCCCTTTCACCCTTACACAGTCTAATCCCCCCTTCACCCTTACACAGTCTAATCCCTCACTCACCCTTACACAGTCTAATCCCCCCCTTCTCCCTTAAACAGTCCAATCCCCCCTTCACCCTTACACAGTCTAATCCCTACCTTCACTCTTACACAGTCTAATCCCCCTTCACACTTACACAGTCCAATCCCCCCTTCATCCTTACACAGTCTAATCCCCCTTCACCCTTCCACAGTATAATCCCCCCTTCACCGTTACACAGTCTAATCCCTCTTCACCCTTACACAGTATAGTCCCCCCTTCACCCTTACACAGTCTAATCCCTACATTCACCCTTACACAGTCTAATCCCCCCTTCACCATTACGCAGTCCAATCCCTCACTCACCCTTACAGAGTCTAATCCCCCTTCACCATTACACAGTCCAATCCCTCACTCACCCTTACACAGTCTAATCCCCCCCTTCACCCTTACACAGTCCAATCCCCCCTGCACCCTTACACAGTCTAATTCCCCTTCACCATTACACAGTCCAATCCCTCACTCACCCTTACACAGTCTAATCCCCCCCTTCACCCTTACACAGTCCAATCCCCCCTGCACCCTTACACAGTCTAATCCCTCACTCACCCTTACACAGTCTAATCCCCCCCCTTCTCCCTTAAACAGTCCAATCCCCCCTTCACCCTTACACAGTCTAATCCCTACCTTCACCAACACAGTCGAATCCCCCTTCACACTTACACAGTCCAATCCCCCCTTCATCCTTACACAGTCTAATCCCCCTTCACCCTTCCACAGTATAATCCCCCCTTCACCGTTACACAGTCTAATCCCTCTTCACCCTTACACAGTTTAGTCCCCCCTTCACCCTTACACAGTCTAATCCCTACATTCACCCTTACACAGTCTAATCCCCCCTTCACCATTACGCAGTCCAATCCCTCACTCACCCTTACAGAGTCTAATCCCCCTTCACCATTACACAGTCCAATCCCTCAATCACCCTTACACAGTCTAATCCACCCCTTCACCCTTACACAGTCCAATCCCCCCTTCACCCTTACACAGTCTAATCCCTACCTTCACTCTTACACAGTCTAATCCCCCTTCACCCTTACACAGTCTAATCCCCACTTCACCCTTACACAGTCTAATCCCTACCTTCACTCTTACACAGTCTAATCCCCCTTTCACCCTTACACAGTCTAATCCCCCCTTCACCCTTACACAGTCTAATCCCTCACTCACCCTTACACAGTCTAATCCCCCCCTTCTCCCTTAAACAGTCCAATCCCCCCTTCACCCTTACACAGTCTAATCCCTACCTTCACTCTTACACAGTCTAATCCCCCTTCACACTTACACAGTCCAATCCCCCCTTCATCCTTTCACAGTCTAATCCCCCTTCACCCTTCCACAGTATAATCCCCCCTTCACCGTTACACAGTCTAATCCCTCTTCACCCTTACACAGTATAGTCCCCCCTTCACCCTTACACAGTCTAATCCCTACCTTCACCCTTACACAGTCTAATCCCCCCTTTACCATTACGCAGTCCAATCCCTCACTCACCCTTACAGAGTCTAATCCCCCTTCACCATTACGCAGTCCAATCCCTCACTCACCCTTACACAGTCTAATCCCCCCCCTTCACCCTTACACAGTCCAATCCCCCCTTCACCCTTACACAGTCTAATCCCTACCTTCACTCTTACACAGTCTAATCCCCCTTCACACTTACACAGTCTAATCCCCCCTTCAACCTTACACAGTCTAATCCCCCTTCACACTTACACAGTCTAATCCCCCCTTCAACCTTACACAGTCTAATCCCTCCATTCACCACTATGCAGTCTAATCCCCCTATTCACCACTATGCAGTCTAATCCCCCTTCACCACTACAGTCTAATCCCCCTTCACCCTTACACAGTCTAATCCCCCATTCACCCTTACACAGTTTAATCCCCCTTCACCCTTACACAGTCTAATCCCCACTTCACCCTTACACAGTCTAATCCCTACCTTCACTCTTACACAGTCTAATCCCCCTTTCACCCTTACACAGTCTAATCCCCCCTTCACCCTTACACAGTCTAATCCCTCACTCACCCTTACAGTCTAATCCCCCCATTCACCACTACACAGTTTAAACCCTCACTCACCCTTACACAGTCTAATCCCCCCTTCTCCCTTAAACAGTCCAATCCCCCCTTCACCCTTACACAGTCTAATCCCTACCTTCACTCTTACACAGTCTAATCCCCCTTCACACTTACACAGTCTAATCCCCCCTTCATCCTTTCACAGTCTAATGCCCCTTCACCCTTACACAGTCAAATCCCCCCACCTTTACATAGTCTAATCCCCCCTCACCGTTACAGAGTCCAATCCCCCCATTCACCACTACACAGTGTAATCCCCCCTCACCGTTACTCAGTCTAATCCCCCCTTCACCCTTTCACAGTTTAATCCCTCACTCACCCTTACACAGTCTAATCCCCCCTTCTCCCTTAAACAGTCCAATCCCCCCTTCACCCTTACACAGTCTAATCCCGACCTTCACCAACACAGTCGAATCCCCCCTCACCCTTACACAGTCTAACCCCCCCTTCACCATTACACAGTCTAATCCCTCACTCACCCTTACACAGTCTTATCCCCCCTTCACCCTTACACAGTCTAATCCCCCCTTCACCGTTACACAGTCTAATCCCCCTTCACCCTTACACAGTCTAATCCCCCTTCACACTTACACAGTCTAATCCCCCCTTCACCCTTACACAGTCTAATCCCTCACTCACCCTTACACAGTCTAATCCCCCCCTTCTCCCTTAAACAGTCTAATCCCCCCTTCACCGTTACACAGTCTAATCCCACCTTCACCCTTACACAGTCTAATCCCTCACTCACCCTTACACAGTCTAATCCCCCCCTTCTCCCTTAAACAGTCCAATCCCCCCTTCACCCTTACACAGTCTAATCCCTACCTTCACCCTTACACAGTCTAATCCCCCTTCACACTTACACAGTCCAATCCCCCCTTCATCCTTTCACAGTCTAATGCCCCTTCACCCTTACACAGTCAAATCCCCCCACCTTTACATAGTCTAATCCCCCCTCACCGTTACAGAGTCCAATCCCCCCATTCACCACTACACAGTGTAATCCCCCCTCACCGTTACTCAGTCTAATCCCCCCTTCACCCTTTCACAGTTTAATCCCTCACTCACCCTTACACAGTCTAATCCCCCCTTCTCCCTTAAACAGTCCAATCCCCCCTTCACCCTTACACAGTCTAATCCCGACCTTCACCAACACAGTCGAATCCCCCCTCACCCTTACACAGTCTAACCCCCCCTTCACCATTACACAGTCTAATCCCTCACTCACCCTTACACAGTCTTATCCCCCCTTCACCCTTACACAGTCTAATCCCCCCTTCACCGTTACACAGTCTAATCCCCCTTCACCCTTACACAGTATAGTCCCCCCATTCACCACTACACAGTTTAATCCCCCTTCACACTTACACAGTCTAATCCCCCCTTCACACTTACACAGTCTAATCCCCCCTTCACCCTTACACAGTCTAATCCCCCTTCACCCTTACACAGTATAGTCCCCCCATTCACCACTACACAGTCTAATCCCCCTTCACACTTACACAGTCTAATCCCCCCTTCACCCTTACACAGTCTAATCCCTCACTCACCCTTACACAGTCTAATCCCCCCTTCACCCTTACACAGTCTAATCCCCCCTTCACCGTTACACAGTCTAATCCCCCCTTCACCCTTACACAGTCTAATCCCTCACTCACCCTTACACAGTCTAATCCCCCCCTTCTCCCTTAAACAGTCCAATCCCCCCTTCACCCTTACACAGTCTAATCCCTACCTTCACCCTTACACAGTCTAATCCCCCCTTCACCATTACGCAGTCCAATCCCTCACTCACCCTTACAGAGTCTAATCCCCCTTCACCATTACACAGTCCAATCCCTCACTCACCCTTACACAGTCTAATCCCCCCCTTCACCCTTACACAGTCCAATCACCCCTTCACCGTTACACAGTCTAATCCCTACCTTCACTCTTACACAGTCTAATCCCCCTTCACACTTACACAGTCTAATCCCCCCTGCAACCTTACACAGTCTAATCCCTCCATTCACCACTATGCAGTCTAATCCCCCTATTCACCACTATGCAGTCTAATCCCCCTTCACCACTACAGTCTAATCCCCCTTCACCCTTACACAGTCTAATCCCCCATTCACACTTACACAGTTTAATCCCCCTTCACCCTTACACAGTCTAATCCCCACTTCACCCTTACACAGTCTAATCCCTACCTTCACTCTTACACAGTTTAATCCCCCTTCACCCTTACACAGTCTAATCCCCCCCTTCACCCTTACACAGTCCAATCCCCCCTTCACCGTTACACAGTCTAATCCCTACCTTCACTCTTACACAGTCTAATCCCCCTTCACACTTACACAGTCTAATCCCCCCTGCAACCTTACACAGTCTAATCCCTCCATTCACCACTATGCAGTCTAATCCCCCTATTCACCACTATGCAGTCTAATCCCCCTTCACCACTACAGTCTAATCCCCCTTCACCCTTACACAGTCTAATCCCCCATTCACACTTACACAGTTTAATCCCCCTTCACCCTTACACAGTCTAATCCCCACTTCACCCTTACACAGTCTAATCCCCCCTTCACCCTTACACAGTCTAATCCCTACCTTCACTCTTACACAGTCTAATCCCCCTTCACACTTACACAGTCTAATCCCCCCTTCACCCTTACACAGTATAATCCCCCCTTCACCGTTACACAGTCTAATCCCTCTTCACCCTTACACAGTATAGTCCCCCCTTCACCCTTACACAGTCTAATCCCTACCTTCACCCTTACACAGTCTAATCCCCCCTTTACCATTACGCAGTCCAATCCCTCACTCACCCTTACAGAGTCTAATCCCCCTTCATCATTACACAGTTCAATCCCTCACTCACCCTTACACAGTCTAATCCCCCCCTTCACCCTTACACAGTCCAATCCCCCCTTCACCCTTACACAGTCTAATCCCTACCTTCACTCTTACACAGTCTAATCCCCCTTCACCCTTACACAGTCTAATCCCCACTTCACCCTTACACAGTCTAATCCCTACCTTCACTCTTACACAGTCTAATCCCCCTTTCACCCTTACACAGTCTAATCCCCCCTTCACCCTTACACAGTCTAATCCCTCACTCACCCTTACAGTCTAATCCCCCCATTCACCACTACACAGTGTAATCCCCCCTCACCGTTACTCAGTCTAATCCCCCCCTTCACCCTTTCACAGTTTAATCCCTCACTCACCCTTACACAGTCTAATCCCCCCTTCTCCCTTAAACAGTCCAATCCCCCCTTCACCCTTACACAGTCTAATCCCGACCTTCACCAACACAGTCGAATCCCCCCTCACCCTTACACAGTCTAACCCCCCCTTCACCATTACACAGTCTAATCCCTCACTCACCCTTACACAGTCTTATCCCCCCTTCACCCTTACACAGTCTAATCCCCCCTTCACCGTTACACAGTCTAATCCCCCTTCACCCTTACACAGTCTAATCCCCCTTCACACTTACACAGTCTAATCCCCCCCTTCACCCTTACACAGTCTAATCCCTCACTCACCCTTACACAGTCTAATCCCCCCCCTTCTCCCTTAAACAGTCTAATCCCCCCTTCACCGTTACACAGTCTAATCCCACCTTCACCCTTACACAGTCTAATCCCTCACTCACCCTTACACAGTCTAATCCCCCCTTCTCCCTTAAACAGTCCAATCCCCCCTTCACCCTTACACAGTCTAATCCCTACCTTCACCCTTACACAGTCTAATCCCCCTTCACACTTACACAGTCCAATCCCCCCTTCATCCTTTCACAGTCTAATGCCCCTTCACCCTTACACAGTCAAATCCCCCCCACCTTTACATAGTCTAATCCCCCCTCACCGTTACAGAGTCCAATCCCCCCATTCACCACTACACAGTGTAATCCCCCCTCACCGTTACTCAGTCTAATCCCCCCTTCACCCTTTCACAGTTTAATCCCTCACTCACCCTTACACAGTCTAATCCCCCCTTCTCCCTTAAACAGTCCAATCCCCCCTTCACCCTTACACAGTCTAATCCCGACCTTCACCAACACAGTCGAATCCCCCCTCACCCTTACACAGTCTAACCCCCCCTTCACCATTACACAGTCTAATCCCTCACTCACCCTTACACAGTCTTATCCCCCCTTCACCCTTACACAGTCTAATCCCCCCTTCACCGTTACACAGTCTAATCCCCCTTCACCCTTACACAGTATAGTCCCCCCATTCACCACTACACAGTTTAATCCCCCTTCACACTTACACAGTCTAATCCCCCCTTCACACTTACACAGTCTAATCCCCCCTTCACCCTTACACAGTCTAATCCCCCTTCACCCTTACACAGTATAGTCCCCCCATTCACCACTACACAGTCTAATCCCCCTTCACACTTACACAGTCTAATCCCCCCTTCACCCTTACACAGTCTAATCCCTCACTCACCCTTACACAGTCTAATCCCCCCTTCACCCTTACACAGTCTAATCCCCCCTTCACCGTTACACAGTCTAATCCCCCCTTCACCCTTACACAGTCTAATCCCTCACTCACCCTTACACAGTCTAATCCCCCCCTTCTCCCTTAAACAGTCCAATCCCCCCTTCACCCTTACACAGTCTAATCCCTACCTTCACCCTTACACAGTCTAATCCCCCCTTCACCATTACGCAGTCCAATCCCTCACTCACCCTTACAGAGTCTAATCCCCCTTCACCATTACACAGTCCAATCCCTCACTCACCCTTACACAGTCTAATCCCCCCCTTCACCCTTACACAGTCCAATCACCCCTTCACCGTTACACAGTCTAATCCCTACCTTCACTCTTACACAGTCTAATCCCCCTTCACACTTACACAGTCTAATCCCCCCTGCAACCTTACACAGTCTAATCCCTCCATTCACCACTATGCAGTCTAATCCCCCTATTCACCACTATGCAGTCTAATCCCCCTTCACCACTACAGTCTAATCCCCCTTCACCCTTACACAGTCTAATCCCCCATTCACACTTACACAGTTTAATCCCCCTTCACCCTTACACAGTCTAATCCCCACTTCACCCTTACACAGTCTAATCCCTACCTTCACTCTTACACAGTTTAATCCCCCTTCACCCTTACACAGTCTAATCCCCCCCTTCACCCTTACACAGTCCAATCCCCCCTTCACCGTTACACAGTCTAATCCCTACCTTCACTCTTACACAGTCTAATCCCCCTTCACACTTACACAGTCTAATCCCCCCTGCAACCTTACACAGTCTAATCCCTCCATTCACCACTATGCAGTCTAATCCCCCTATTCACCACTATGCAGTCTAATCCCCCTTCACCACTACAGTCTAATCCCCCTTCACCCTTACACAGTCTAATCCCCCATTCACACTTACACAGTTTAATCCCCCTTCACCCTTACACAGTCTAATCCCCACTTCACCCTTACACAGTCTAATCCCCCCCTTCACCCTTACACAGTCTAATCCCTACCTTCACTCTTACACAGTCTAATCCCCCTTCACACTTACACAGTCTAATCCCCCCTTCACCCTTACACAGTATAATCCCCCCTTCACCGTTACACAGTCTAATCCCTCTTCACCCTTACACAGTATAGTCCCCCCCTTCACCCTTACACAGTCTAATCCCTACCTTCACCCTTACACAGTCTAATCCCCCCTTTACCATTACGCAGTCCAATCCCTCACTCACCCTTACAGAGTCTAATCCCCCTTCATCATTACACAGTTCAATCCCTCACTCACCCTTACACAGTCTAATCCCCCCCTTCACCCTTACACAGTCCAATCCCCCCTTCACCCTTACACAGTCTAATCCCTACCTTCACTCTTACACAGTCTAATCCCCCTTCACCCTTACACAGTCTAATCCCCACTTCACCCTTACACAGTCTAATCCCTACCTTCACTCTTACACAGTCTAATCCCCCTTTCACCCTTACACAGTCTAATCCCCCCTTCACCCTTACACAGTCTAATCCCTCACTCACCCTTACAGTCTAATCCCCCCATTCACCACTACACAGTGTAATCCCCCCTCACCGTTACTCAGTCTAATCCCCCCTTCACCCTTTCACAGTTTAATCCCTCACTCACCCTTACACAGTCTAATCCCCCCTTCTCCCTTAAACAGTCCAATCCCCCCTTCACCCTTACACAGTCTAATCCCGACCTTCACCAACACAGTCGAATCCCCCCTCACCCTTACACAGTCTAACCCCCCCTTCACCATTACACAGTCTAATCCCCCCTTCACCGTTACACAGTCTAATCCCCCTTCACCCTTACACAGTCTAATCCCCCTTCACACTTACACAGTCTAATCCCCCCTTCACCCTTACACAGTCTAATCCCTCACTCACCCTTACACAGTCTAATCCCCCCCTTCTCCCTTAAACAGTCCAATCCCCCCTTCACCCTTACACAGTCTAATCCCTACCTTCACTCTTACACAGTCCAATCCCTCACTCACCCTTACACAGTCTAATCCCCCCTTCACCCTTACACAGTCTAATCCCCCCTTCACCGTTACACAGTCTAATCCCACCTTCACCCTTACACAGTCTAATCCCTCACTCACCCTTACACAGTCTAATCCCCCCCTTCTCCCTTAAACAGTCCAATCCCCCCTTCACCCTTACACAGTCTAATCCCTACCTTCACCCTTACACAGTCTAATCCCCCTTCACACTTACACAGTCCAATCCCCCCTTCATCCTTTCACAGTCTAATGCCCCTTCACCCTTACACAGTCAAATCCCCCCACCTTTACATAGTCTAATCCCCCCTCACCGTTACAGAGTCCAATCCCCCCATTCACCACTACACAGTGTAATCCCCCCTCACCGTTACTCAGTCTAATCCCCCCTTCACCCTTTCACAGTTTAATCCCTCACTCACCCTTACACAGTCTAATCCCCCCTTCTCCCTTAAACAGTCCAATCCCCCCTTCACCCTTACACAGTCTAATCCCGACCTTCACCAACACAGTCGAATCCCCCCTCACCCTTACACAGTCTAACCCCCCCTTCACCATTACACAGTCTAATCCCTCACTCACCCTTACACAGTCTTATCCCCCCTTCACCCTTACACAGTCTAATCCCCCCTTCACCGTTACACAGTCTAATCCCCCTTCACCCTTACACAGTATAGTCCCCCCATTCACCACTACACAGTTTAATCCCCCTTCACACTTACACAGTCTAATCCCCCCTTCACCCTTACACAGTCTAATCCCCCCTTCACCCTTACACAGTCTAATCCCCCTTCACCCTTACACAGTATAGTCCCCCCCATTCACCACTACACAGTCTAATCCCCCTTCACACTTACACAGTCTAATCCCCCCTTCACCCTTACACAGTCTAATCCCTCACTCACCCTTACACAGTCTAATCCCCCCCTTCTCCCTTAAACAGTCCAATCCCCCCTTCACCCTTACACAGTCTAATCCCTACCTTCACTCTTACACAGTCCAATCCCTCACTCACCCTTACACAGTCTAATCCCCCCTTCACCCTTACACAGTCTAATCCCCCCTTCACCGTTACACAGTCTAATCCCCCCTTCACCCTTACACAGTCTAATCCCTCACTCACCCTTACACAGTCTAATCCCCCCCTTCTCCCTTAAACAGTCCAATCCCCCCTTCACCCTTACACAGTCTAATCCCTACCTTCACCCTTACACAGTCTAATCCCCCCTTCACCATTACGCAGTCCAATCCCTCACTCACCCTTACAGAGTCTAATCCCCCTTCACCATTACACAGTCCAATCCCTCACTCACCCTTACACAG